>NC_134358.1:165409493-165548350 GCF_048569485.1 Anomaloglossus baeobatrachus | reverse complement strand
CCTTACGGTCACATGTCAACTAGCTTCCCTTCATGCTATTCTCAATTAAGCAGGCTCTGTAGTATTTCACTGAACATTGATATAATTAGGAAAAGCAACTCACTGGCCTGTAACTGTGAGGGTACATTCACATGACCGTCCTGTTTTTGCGGTCCGCAAAAAACAGCCCTGTTTTTCCACGGATGCATTAGTGTGATATCCGTATCCTTTCCGTTCTATATACGATTCGTGTGTCAGCTGTGTGCCTTCCATTTTTTTTGCGGACCATGAAAAAACCCCAGAAGGATTGTTACATACAGTGAAAAGCTAAAAAGATAGATAGCTGAATAGATAGACAGAGGGACAGATATATAGATAGATAGAGGGATAGATAGACGATAGATAGATAGATAGATAGATGGACAGATAGATGAGAAAGACATACAATGTCACTATCCTGCATTTTGTAATCTTGCACCCTTTAGTGCCTTTCAAATGGCACTAAGGCTGTGTGCGCATGTCTGCGTGTTGCATGTTTTTATGCTGCGTTTAGAACTGCAGCGTAACTGCATACATCCTGCATCCCCAGCACAATCTATGAAGATTGTGCATAATCCAACTGCACGTTGCGTTTGAGAGCGCAGCGTTTCGAATGCTGAAATTTTTATCCAAAACGCTGCGTTCTAAAAAGCAACATGTCACTTCTTTTGTGCGTTTCGGGTGCTTTTCCCCACTCTGTCTATGGCAGAGCAAGTATCCAGAACGCATGAATTCTGCATTCAACGATGCATCCAGAACGCAGCTTTTCGGCTGCGTTCTGAAACTCACGAACGCTGTGGAAGAATTGGCATGGCAGAATGCAGACGTGCGCACATACCCTAAAGGGTGTTTAGCCTTGTACTTAGCCAAAAAATAAATAAATAATTAAACAAAACGACGTGGGACACCCCTATTATTTGTAGCCAGCTAGGGTAAAGCAGACAGCTGCAGCCTGCAAACCGCAGCTGGCAGCTTCACCCTGGCTAGTAATCCAAAACAAAGGGCACCCCACGCTGTTATTTTCAATTAAATTAAACAAATAATTTAAAACAAAAACCATGGGGTCCACCCCAAATTAGGTAAAGCAGACAGCTGTGATCTGGTATTCTCAGACTAGGGAGGTCCATGGTTATTGAACCCTCCCCAGCCTAAGAATAGCAGGCTGCTGCCGCCCAAGAAGCGTTGCATCCATTAGATGCGCCAATCCTGGCACTTTGCCCCAGCTCATCCCATTGCCCTGGTGCAGTGGCAAACAGGATAATATATGGGGCTGATACCAGCTGTGTAATGTGCCCTGACATTAGTGATGTCACGGCGTCTATCAGATACCCAACATCACTAACCCAGTCAGTAATAAAAAAAAATAGACAACAAACAAATTTTTATTTGAAATAACACTCCCCAACACATTCCCTCTTTCACCAATTTATTGAAAAGAAAAAACAAATCCGGTTCTGGCGTAATCCAATAAGGGGGTCCCACAACGATCCATACTCACTGTCCCAGTCAATGAAGAACAGAATCTTCCCAATTGGCTGGGAGAGCAGTGCAGTGACCTGAGCTAACATCATTAGGTCAGGCCACATCACCGCAGGGCATCACGAGCGCCGACGTCATGAGGTTAGCTAGGTACATTACCTGCAGTGATGAAGTTCACTGAACTTGTGACGTCAGCACTCATCACTGAGTTCAATGACCACCATGATCTCACCGCAAGTCTCACGGGCGGCCCAAGACTGTGACTAGGAGTGACGTCACAACCACTCACAAGACTTGAGGTGATATTGCTGCAGGCATGGACGTCAGGAGTTCATCAGTGGACAGCGGACTTCATTACCACAGGTAATGAAGTTAGCTAACCTTCTGACTGCAGCACTCATCATCCCCGCAGCTGCTCACACTGCTGTCTGAGCAGCTGCGGGGCAGGAGTGGGATATAGACTGCAGGGGCACCCGACGGAAGCCACACGGAAGTGCTTCTGGACATTTTGCGGACCCATTAACTTGTATTGAGTCACGGTCCACAATTGTGGAACCTAATAGGACATGTTCCATAATAACGGACATATGGACAGACATACAGACTCCGATGTGTTTTTTGTAGGATCTGATGGCACACAGAAATACTTCCGTGTGCCATCCGATCCTACACAAAACACATTAAAAAGATGGTCTTGTCAGTATGTCTGCAAAAAAAGCAACTGGAACTGGCCAAGACAAGCGGAACAGTCGTCTGATTGAGCCTCAAGTATGCAAATCGCATATGAGCAGTCACATAACTATGCAAACCACTGAAGCTGCATATAGGAGGGGGTATTACTGAATTTTTCCTCCAGGTTATTTCTCCCTGGAGCTGCCAGCTGTCATTCATGCAGGCATATCCGGAGCAACTACAGTCACTGACAACACCACTGTGAGTGTCGGCAATAAGCAGATGCAGATGCTGCTGCAACTTTATACAACACTACAATCTCTGCAGCTCTCGAATCAGCTGCCCCCCTCACACACACCAAAACCCGCACAATCAACAGGCAACCCTGGCACACGAGGCAGACTAAAGAACTAAGACGGGCTTCCAGAATTGCTGAGCGCAGATGGAAGAAGTTTCATTCCACTGAGCACTTCATTGCATATAAAGAGTCCCTGACATCTTTCAAGTCCACACTCACTGCTGCAAAACAAACTTCTCATCCCTCATATCCTCTCTCTCTCACAACCCTAAACAGCTATTCAACACTTTTAATTCTCTCCTCCGTCCTCCAGCACCACCTCCCTCTCCTCTCCTCTCAGCTGAAGACTTTGCCTCTTTCTTCAAGCAGAAGATTGACAACATCAGAGCAAGCTTTGGCCCACAATCACCACAGCCCCTCATCATAGCTACTCAGCCTTCTTCCTCCAAATCCAGCTTTTCCACCATGACAGAAAACAATCTTTCCACTCTACTCTCAAGATCACATCTAACAACCTGTGCACTGGACCAGCTCCCATCGCACCTTATCCCCAACATCACCGCAGTCCTCATCCCAACCGTAACCCATCTCTTCAACCTATCACTAACAACTGGTGTATTCCCTTCATGCTTTAAACATGCCTCTATTACACCCATCCTCAAAAAGCCCTCCCTTGACCCATCCTCTGTGTCAAACGATCGCCCCATATCCCTTCTTCCCTATGCCTCAAAACTACTGGAATAGCATGTCCATCTTGAACTGTCCTCATACCTCTCCTCCTGCTCCCTCTTTGACCAGCTACAATCTGGCTTCCGACCGCATCATTCCACTGAAACTGCCCTAACTAATGTCACTAATGACCTACTAACCGCCAAAGCCAAGCGACACTACTCTATCCTCCTCCTCCTGGACCTGTCCTCTGCCTTCGACACAGTAGAACATTCCCTCCTACTACAGATTCTCTCATCTCTGTGCATCACAGACTTGGCCCTATCTTGGATTTCTTCATACCTAACCGACCAAACTTTCAGCGTCTCCCATTCTCACACCACTTCCTCATCTCGCACCCTATCTGTCGGTGTCCCCCAAGGCTCAGTTCTTGGACCCCTGCTGTTCTCCATCTACAACTTCGGCCTGGGACAGCTCATAGAGTCCCACGGCTTCCAGTATCATCTCTATGCCGATGACACACAGATCTACCTCTCTGGACCTGACATTACCTCTCTACTAACCAAAATTCCACAATGTCTGTCTGCTATTTCATCCTTCTTCTCTGCGCGATTCCTAAAACTTAACATGGACAAAACAGAGCTCATTGTCTTTCCTCCTCCTCACTCATCTCCTCCAACAAGCCTTTCCATCAAACTCGATGGTTGCTTACTCTCCCCAGTCTCACAAGCTCGTTGCCTTGGAGTGACCCTCGACTCTTCTCTATCCTTCAAGCCACACATCCAAGCCCTCTTGAACTCATGCCGATTACAACTCAAAAACATCTCCCGGATCCATGCTTTCCTTAACCAAGAATCAGCAAAAACAGTGCATGCCCTCATCATCTCCTGCCTCGACTACTGCAACCTCCTGCTCTCTGGCCTCCCTTCCAACACTCTTGCACCCCTCCAATCTATCCTAAACTCTGCGGCCTGCTTAATCCACCTCTCCCCTCGCTATTCCCCAGCCTCGCCACTCTGCCAATCCCTTCACTGGCTTCCCATCACCCAATGACTCCAGTTCAAAACACTAACCATGACTTACAAAGCCATGCACAACCTGTCTCCTCCCTACATCTGTGACCTAGTCTCCCGGTACCTACCTGCACGCAACCTCAGATCCTCACAAGATCTCCTTCTCTGCTCCTCTCTTGTCTCCTCTTCCCACAATCACGTACAAGATTTCTCCCGTGCCTCCGCCATACTCTGGAATGCTCTACCTCAGCACATCAGACTCTCCCCTACCGTGGAAAGCTTCAAGAGGAACCTCAAGACCCACCTCTTTAAACAAGCCTACAACCTACAATAGCCCTCAGTCCAGTAGACCACTGCGCAACCAGCTCTGTCCTCACCTATTGTACCATCACCCATTCCCTGTCGACTGTGAGCTCTCGCAGGCAGGGTCCTCTCTCCTCCTATACCAGTCTGTTTTGTACTGTTAATGATTGTTGTACGTATACCCTCTTTCACTTGTAAAACACCATGGAATAAATGGCACTATAATAAATAATAAGCAAACCCTAGCACTGACTGATTACTTGGTCTGTTCTAATGCAGCATAGAACTGACTGTCAGTCAGTATTGGCCATGCCCACAGCCGCTGCTGTCAGTGCTGTGAGTAGTGACAGTAATTGCTCCTGGCACAATTGCGCACTTTCAATACTGTAGCTGGATACCTTCCTAACACTATTGACCTATATATTAACCCCATATCTACATGTTAAAGCCTTATCAGACCTGACAAGTTCCCTTTAAGCAGCATGTAATTATGTCAGCAAAATCAAATGGTCTTGTTTCTATGTATAGAACTTGCCAAAGCTGTGCACATTATGTTCTCTAAGAGTCACCTGAAGATGAATATAGAAAAATTACATGGCAGCTTCCTGAAAATGGTACAATGTGTGCAGATGTAGTCAGCGTTTTTTACATATTACTGCCCCTCCATTATATGAATATGCTCAAATTTCTTACACTTTATTGCAATGTTGCATTATTGCACATTAACCCATTTTTTAAATTAACAATTTTTTTAGCACTTTGCTCCATTTCCAGATGCCATCTTCTTTGGTCAACATAGCTGTATGATGGCTTTATTTCTTGTAGAATGAGTTGTAGTTTTGAATGACTATCTAATTGCCACTTTCTTGTCTTTTTTCGTGGGTTCCATTTTACGGTATTCATGGTTCACTAGAAATGACATTGGTAACATGTTTGTTTTCCTTTATTAATTTTCTTTTTTTTAATTAAAGGGAACCAAACATAAGGATTTTGGTATATTAGGTAAAGCCAGTGCAGTACTAGCACTATCAGGCACAGTCTGTACATACCATTAGTTGGCAGCTCGGATGTTTAGGCTGTGAAATCCAAGTTTATGAAGTTTGAAAATTCATCCACTTTTTGATTGACGTGTGCACCCCTCCAGATAATATCCGGGCGGGTTATGCACATGATTCCCGCCCCCCCCACTGTCGCCTGTTCCACCCTCTCTCTGGCTGTATGCACATTTCTCTATTCAGAAACACGGCGTCGGAGCTGGCGCCTGCGCATAACGCTTATCTCCGGTGCCATGTTTCTGAAGCCCGCATTACCTAGTCTTGTGCATGAGAGGGCTTCTTCAGATGTCGTGACCGCGGGAGCGCGCTCGGTCACAAGAGGACTGGAGAACAGCTGATCTTACTTATTAGCTGCAGCAGACGATATCGTAGCTGCAGCTAATCGGGCCTTTTTTTTAATTATTTCATGAATTTTATGAAATAATTAAAAAAAAAATGACGTAGGCTTTGCGCAATTTTTGTATCCAGCCAGGTACAACTAGGCAGCTGGGGACTGGAATCTGCAGCGCAGGGTGGCCCAAGCTTTCTGGACCCCCCACTGCGAATTGCAGTCCGCAGCCACCCCAGAAAATGGCGCTTTCATAGAAGCGCCGTCTTCTGGCACTGTATCCAACTCTACCAGCAGCCCTGGTGGTGGGTGGCACGCTGGGTAATAAGGGGTTAATACCACCTTTTGATTTACCAGCTGATATAAAGCCCGAGATTCTTAATGTCAGGCCAAGTTTGACCTGGCCATTAAGAATCTCCAACAAAGGGTTAAAAAAAAGATACCACACAGGCACGGTGTCTTGGGGATGCACGGTTTCCTCCGATCAGCTGTTCTCTTCTGTTGTGACCACGCGCGCTCCCGTGGTCATAGGAGAGCAGAGGATGTGAGGGCTCATGCGCCACCCTCTCAGTCAGAAGATTAGAGCAGCAGGGAGTAAGGCAGGCTTCAGAAAGATGGCTCCGGAGATAAGCACTATGCACAGGCGCCAACTCCGACGCCATGTTACTGAAAAGAAAAATTAGCATAGAGCCTGAGAGAGGGAGGAACATGCGCCAGGGGGGCAGGGGGCGGGAATCATGTGCATAACCCGCCCGGATATTAATTGCTTAGTGCAACTGTCAATCAAGAAGCTGCCGAATTTTTAAACTTCACTTTCTTGGCTTTGAATGGCTAAACATCTGAGCTGACCACTAATGGTATGTGGATAATCTGCCTAACTATGCCAGTACTGCACTGGCTTTACCTTATATACGAAAATCCTGATGTTTGGCTCCCTTCAAGGGGTCAATTTTGCGATTCATTCAAAGTTTTGATCACCTTTTTATTGCATTTATTTGGGGGGAGTTGAAGTGGATTAAAAGAGTACTCATGTTGTTTTGATCTATTTCTCTTCATATTTTTCTAGTTCTTGACAAGTTCATGAGAAGCAGAGGCGTTCATTACGTCACAGATTGTAAATCAACTCTGTGACGGGAGTAAGATTTGAGGCGAGGTGCATGCCAGTTTTCAGACCTGTATGCCTTAATGAATCAGAAGCACGTGACTGCAGCACACCACCTCATCAAACTGGCATGATAAAAAAACGGTTTTGATAAATTAGGGCCTTTGTATTTATTTTTGGATTGGGAAAACAGGGATGATTTACACTTTTAGATTTTAATCTTTATATATTATTTTAACTATTTTAATTTTACATTGCTGCAAAGCCACATAGGCAATTGGTGCTAGCTCTTGTCACTGGTGTTAGAACCAGATGCTAACTGTGCAACACAGCCGGCATCTGTCCAGTATGGACCGAGCTTACCTACTGAGCCCACTCCATACAAATGCACCTTAATGTGACTTACTGGAAGTTTAGGGTGTTCTAGGGGGTTAAAGAGGACCTGTTATCAGATCTAAAGTGACAAGTTTATACTCTTATTCCCCCTGCTTCTCTGAGTATTCTGGTTTTATTTGTTATTTTTCAATTTGTCATATGGTACCAGAGATATGGGCCTTTTTATTTAGTGGTACCGTACATCTTCTCATCTTTAGGAAGAGGGTTTGGCCCAAAGGGTAATAATGCAGAGCAACCTAAAGACATGCCCTCAGAGAATCTGTGAGCCATGTCTGCTTTGAAAGATCTCTAAATAAAAAGGCCCATATCTCCAGAACTCTATGGTAGATTTAAAACAAAACAACTTCCCCAAAAACAACAAAACACTCAGGGAAGTAGTAGTAATGAAATTAAAGCAAAAACTGATTACTTTATATCTGGTCCTACTCCAGGAATTCACGTCTAAACGGTAAGTCTTTGTGCTAACCACAAAGAAACAAGGGTTCCACCCTAAGCTCTTATTAGCTAAACTCAATCTCCAGTACCTACCATATTTACCCGAAATAAGACCTACACTGAAAATAACACATAGCAGGAATTTTTTACCTTTTTTGAATATGCTTAAAATATAAACTTGTCACGCTGTACAAAGGCTAGTAAGATGTAGTACAGCGTAATCTCCCACTCCTCCCGACAGAATTGGTGTAACTCAGCCATGTTTGTAGGTCACCTTGCTCGCACCTGCCTTTTCAGCATTGCCCATAAATTTTCAATGGGATTGAGATCACGGCTTTGTGATGACCACTCCAAACATTGACTTTGTTATCGTTAAGCCACTTTGTAACCAGTTTGGCAGTATGCAATGGTTCATTGTCCATTTGGGAGACCCATTTCTGCCCAAGATTTAAGTTCCTGGCTGATGTCTTGAGATGTTGCTTCAGTATTGTCACATAATCATCTTTCCTCATGATGCCATCTATTTTGTGATGTGCACCAGTCCCTCCTGTGGCAAAACAATCCACAACATGATGCTGCCACCCCCGTGATTGACAGTTGGAATGGTGTTCTTAGGCTTCAAAGCTAGGGGGCAAAGGGAGCAATAGGGTAGTCAAACAGTGAGCCTCTAGCCAGGAAAGTCGAGTCACTGCAAAGGGAGGATTAATATCAAAGTCAGAAAACAGAACCGAGTCGTAAGCCGGGAGATCAGGTATGCAGAGGGAAACACAAAGAACACACAGGAGAGGGAAGTCAAAGACCGGGACAGGCAGACGAACGGTGGAGTTTCAAAGTCAGGACTAGAGTTGAGCGATGCTCGAGTGGAACGGTTCGCCAATTTCAAATCCGAGTGATTTTTGGCGGCGTTCGGGTCGTTCGACAAACAAGAACGATTTGCTTAAAGCTCGGCAGTTCGAGTTACCGTTCGAGAACGGTTCGATCACCAAAAGCTTGGCTTTTCACAGTAAATATGTGCGCATATTGCGTATCTGCATTCGTCCTGCGTCCCCAGCACAATCTCTCTCTCTTTCCTACTCAACGATCACGGGCGTGAGGCTGCACGGCTGTCACAAAGCTCCGGCGGCTTTTCTTCTTTAGAAAATGGTTGCCGCTTCATTATTCAATCAGGTATTCCCTGCTTTCCCCGCCCACCGGCGCCCATGATTGCTTGCAGTCAGACACGCTTCCACGATGAGTGACAGCTGTCTCACTGCAACCAATCATAGCCGCTGGCGGGCGGGTCTATATCGTGCAGTAAAATAAATAAATGAATTAAAAAAAAAAAAAATGCGGTTCCCCCAATTTTGATACCAGCTAGGATAAAGCCACATTGCTGGAGGCTGGTATTGTCAGGATGGGGAGCGCCACGTTATGGAGAGCCCACCACCCTAACAATATCACCCAGCAGCCGCCCGGAATTGCTGCATCCATTAGATGCGACAGTCCCGGGACTCTACCGAGCGCATCCCGGATTGCCCTGGTGCGGTGGCAATCGGGGTAATAAGGAGTTAATCATGGCAGGCGTCTCCCCGAGATACCTTCCATGATTAACCTGTAAGTGAAAGTAAATAAACACACAACGAAAAATCCTTTATTTGGAATAAAAGACAAAAAAACACCCTCTTTCACCATTTTATTAAAATCCTCAAATACCCCTCCAGGTCCGACGTAATCCACAGAGGTCCCACTATGCATCTAGCTCTGCTACAGGAAGCTGACAGGAGCGCCGTAGAACAGGAGCGCTCTGTGTCAGATCCAGAGCAATGAAGTGAGCCGCCCTGTCAGCGGAGACTTCACCCAGCTAGTGCCTGCATGTGCGGTGATGATGGGGGTTGTAGTGCCTGCGTGTGTGCGGTACTGATGGTGTTTGCCCGCCCATCCATCCGCCCGCCCATCCATCCATCCGCCTGTCCATCCATCCATCCGCCCATCCATCCATCCGCCCATCCATCCATCCTTGCAGCTGAACAATCTGCTTCTAGATTCTCTACTGCAGTATAGAGGTCAAGATTACCAAATTTAATTTATTTTTAATTTTAAATTGTAATTATTATTTAATTATAATTTAATTTAATTATGCACTGAGGCGAGGAGCCGGACATCAGCTGTGAGCCGCAGGACAAACCTCTAAAATCGGAGTAGTTCAGGGAATGAGGCTGCATTGCTCTCTCCTCTCTCTTCTCTCTTTTTCTCTCTCCCTCTCTCTCTCTCTCTCTCTCCCTCTCTCTCTCTTTCTCTCTCTCTTTTTCTCTTTCTCTCTCTTTTTCTCTCTCTTTCTCTCTTTTTCTCTCTCTCTCTTTTTCTCTCTTTTTTTCTCAGTCTCTCTTTTTCCCTCTCTCTCTCCTCTCTCCTCTTCTCTCTCCTCTTCTCTCCCCTCTCTCTTCTCTCTCTCTCCTCTCTCTTCTCTCCTCTCTCTCCTTCTCTCTCTCTCCTCCCACTCTCTATCTTCTCTCACGCTCTCTCTTCTCTCCTCTTCTCTCACTATCTCTCTTCTCTCTCTCTTTCTCACTCTCCCTCTTCTCTTTTCTCTCTCTTTTCTCTCCCTTGTCTCTCGTTTTTCTCTATCTTCTTCCTCTCTCTCTCTCCTCTCTCTTTTCTCTCTCTCTCTCTTGTCTCTCCTCTATCTCTTCTCTCCTCTCTCTCTCAGACCTGACGATGATCAGCTGATGTGGTCACCTGACGGAATCAGCTGACACTATAAGTCGAGCGGTGAGGCTGGCTTTTTACCGCCCGGCTGGCTAAACTATCAGCTGATGCTGTCGGACAGGAGTCTGCACAGAAGTGTGTAGTTTTTTGGGGGTTTTTTTGCACTGATGCATCAGCTGATTGTATAAAATCCATTTATACAATGAGCTGCTGTGTCATGTGATTCAGGCCCTTGAACCTGACACATCATCTGATCGCATTGCCTTCCAGCAAACCGATCAGATGATATTGGATCCGGATTGGACGGCGCGGGACCCTTGACCCAGGATTATTGCGGAAAGTGGTTCTTTATTTCAATAAAGATGGAGTGTGTTGTGTTTTATTTCTAATAAAAATATTTTTCTGTGTGTTGTGTTTTTTTTTAATCTGTACTAGAAATTTGTGATGGCCATGTCTAATATTGGCGTGACACCATGAATTTCGCGCTTAAGGCCAGTTGATAATATACAGCTAGCCCTAACCCCATTATTACCCAGCGAGCCACCCGTCATCAGGGCAGCTGGAAGAGTTGGATACAGCACCAGAAGATGGCGCTTCTATGAAAGCGCCATTTTCTGGGGCGGCTGAGCACTGCAATGCGCAGCAGGGGTGCCCAGAAGGCTTGGGCACCCTGCGCTGTGGATTACAATCCCCAGCTGCCTAGTTGTACCCGGCTGGACACAAAAATTGGGCGAAGCCCACGTCATTTTTTTTTTTTAATTTCATGAAATTCATGAAATAATTAAAAAAAAAAAGGGCTTCCCTATATTTTTGGTTCCCAGCCGGGTACAAATAGGCAGCTGAGGGTTGGGGGCAGCCCGTAGCTGCCTGCTGTACCTGGCTAGCATACAAAAACATGGCAAAGTCCACGTCATATTTTTTTTGGGGGGGCAAAACACTCCTGCATACAGTCCTGGATGGAGTATGCTGAGCCTTGTAGTTCTGCAGCTGCTGTCTGCTCTCTTGCATACACTAGTGAATGGAGCATACTGAGCCTTGTAGTTCTGCTCCCCCTGTCTCTCCCTGTACATTTTAGAATTTTGAAGTAATGTTGAACGGAATCAGTCACCAGGTTTTTGAAGAGAGCAGTATAATGTGGGAAAAGAGACCCTAATTACATGCAGCAATTGTGAGTAGTGATGAGCGGACTCGCAGATAACCAGGAGCGGCGGGCCCATGTTATCTGTTTGTTTTTTTTTAATCCGCTTATTTTTTTATTGAAAACATGGCAGATATAAAATCACACATAGTAAATAAAGATTACATTACGTTATCTGGTTTTTAACATACGGTTCCGGTCCGGATTCCGGTCTACATATAAGTGTATGGGGACTAGACTCCAGCTATTAAAAATGTTGGCAGAAGGGATAGGAGCGCACATGCTTTACTTACTTAGCATCCGTCATGGCTGTACACTGCTTCCAGGCTGTTCATTCATTTCCGGGGCCGATAATTAACCCTCATTGAATATTTACTGCTTTCTCTGCCCACCGGCGCGTGTGATTGGTTGCAGTCAGACATGCCCCCACCTTGCAGCATGTCAGCTGAATACATCCAATCACAGGCGCTGTGTGTATTTGCATTGATAACTTTATACTTTATAATGATTTTTATTAATTCATGTCCTGCTTGAGTAAATAGGAAGATGAAACACAGGTGCAAAACACATTTTGGTTAATGGCTAATTTAAGAGCACCTATCAATTCATATGAAAGAAGAGTTATTGCATTTCAAATGAAGATATAATAATCAGTAATAATTACTAACAGGATCTTTGCTTGTGGCATTTACAAATCAGTAATCTCTGCCATTTTGCATAACCTAATGCTGAGCATCTTCTTACATACCAGCTAAGCATAATAGAAACACGGTCATAGATGCTATGCAAATGATTGTCTTTGCATAAACAAAATCGGACTGTTTCGTTTGTCACACCATCATAAGAAAAATTATATGAATGATATTCAAGGTAGTTGTCCATTAGCTATAGGACTTGGACTCCTCTCACGCCCTTAACCCCTTCACCCCCGGGTGATTTCCTGTTTTCATTTTTTACTCTCCTTCTTTTAAGAGCCATAACTTTTATATTTTTTCATGCACATATGAGGGTTTGGGGTTTTTTTGCGGGATGAGTTGTACTTTTGAATGACAGCATTCATTCTACCGCATAGTGTACTGGAAAATGGGAAAAAAAATCCAAGTGGGGAGAAATTGTAAATTCTATTTCTGGGTCGGAGAAAGTTCATGGTCTCAATATATTTCTCCCGAGATGAGCATTTAATTTTACTACAATTAATTAATTTTGATAAACCCCCTACATGTACACAACATCTTTATTTTCCCTATAAACTAAACAACAAGGTGGGTTGTATTAATAAAGGCTGATATTTATTTTAATAACAATTCATGTACATTTTCCCTTAATGCCTCCCACTGTCTGAGAAATGTAGGTGTTGCATCCTTCTTCTATATTTAGAATTTCTCATTTCCCTGTATCCTGTATCTTCTCTTAATCACATGGAGTCATTCACATTTGTGGGAGCTACTGCAGTAGGTGATATTTGCAGCCACTAAATAACAGAGGTATTGGATAAAACAGAGTTCGTCAATCTTTTATAATTATACCTGCAACCAGGGGCTGTCTGGCACATTTTAGCCTAGGGGGCAATCATAAGGCAGTGGCCCTAAAGTTGCGGCTGCCCTCCTTTTTATCTCTGGCAGCTGCATTAAAGCAGCAGAGGTAACAGGCTTTATGAACAGACTGGTACATATATATGGGAACAAAACCACGCTTACTGCAATAGAACCAAGATGACTACATAGATACGGGAACTGCAAGGAGCTTACTACAGAGATACAAGATCAGAACTGAGCTTACTACAGAGATACGAGATCAGAACAGAGCTTACTACAGGGATAAGGGAGCAGAACCGAGCTTAATACAGAGATATGAGATCAGAACCAAGCTTACTATAGAGATAAAGGTGCAGAACAGAGCTTACTACAGAGATAAGAGAGCAACACCGTGCCTTCTATAGAGATATGGGAGCAGAACCGAGCTTAATACAGAGCTAAAGGTACCGCCACACATAACGAGATCGCTAGCGAGATCGCAGCTGAGTCACGGTTTCCGTGACGCAGTAGCGATCCCGTTAGCGATCTTGTTATGTGTGACACCTACCAGTGATCAGGCCCCTGCTGTGAGATCTCTAGTTGTTGCAGAATGGTCCAGGCCATTTTTTTCAAAGGCGATGTCCTGCTGGGCAGGACACATCGCTGTGTTTGACACTGTGTGACAGGGTCACAGTGACTGCTGAGATCGTTATACAGGTCGCTACTGCGACCTGTATTGTTCCTGCATCGCTGGTAAGATCTGACTGTGTGACATCTCACCTGCGACCTCCCAGCGATTTACCTGCGATCCCTATCAGGTCGCATCATTTTCGGGATCGCTGGTAAGTCGTTGTGTGTGACTGGGCCTTAAGAGTGCAGAACAAAGCTTACTTCAAAATATTCAAAGTTTCACAGATCAACAGTTCACGGAAAAGGCGCACTTCATCCAGGTCAGTGGATGGGGTAGGAATCCTATTCGTTACGCCAATTTGTCGCAGGCGGGGGACAGATCACAACCGGGGGGGCGCTCGAGGCACTCGGATCCAGGCGGTGGCTGTGGCTCGAGTGGCAGCGGGATCCAGGGCTTGTGCCGCCATCTGTCGCCCACGAGTGAAAAGGGGGTTTATTTACAAGGGAAATTTTGTGACGCCACCCGTGGGTTGCGGTGATGAGATGTTGGCACCGCCTCTGCCTCTGGGGACAGTGTCCGGGACCGATGGTGTAGGGCAGCAAGATGGTATCCCCTCCACGGGTAGGGGAGGTGTAGTCCCGGGGCCCAGGGTATTGTGAGGGATTGCAGGGAGCAGGAAACTCACAGTTCGGTTGTCATGGTGCTGGATGAGCTGCTGATGACTTGGATGGTCAGTCACCACACACAGTCTGTATTGTAAACCAAATTGCCAATGGCCGGTTACCTTTGGCGGAAGTCTTCGGGTCCTACACCCAGATATACAACCAGGAGCCCTTTCTTCCACACTTTGTCTCTTTCTTGTCTGGACTAGCCCGCTTAAACGGCCTCCGGACCGGATCCCCTCTCTCGGCACTGGCAGGCTACAACCCTGTCCCGGTCGGCCTCAAGTTCCCCGCGACCGGATCTATGTCGCCTGTGGCCCTTACTGCCACCTAGTCCGGTAGTCCAGGGCTCCACCCCCGACTACCAACCTCTCCAGGGAGCTCCAACTCCCTCCTGTTAGCTCTTCACTGAATACAGCTCAACTGAAACTAAACTCTGCTTTGTCACTTCTCAAACTCTCCTCGACCCCTCCAATTTTCCTGGGGAGAGGATGAGTAGGGCCTGATTGGCTGGTGTATATCTGTGTGGGGACTGTGTTGGTGCCAAGGAGGATTAACTCTTTTGTGACTACCTGCTTTTGCCAGGGCGTCACAGTAGCAGGGAGGCAAGACAGATCGGGAACACTTACCAGAGCCAGTATACAAGCTGCAAGATAGAAATATGACTAGCCCTGAGCCATAGGTAGAGAGGCAATATATAGCGTCCTGGGATCCAGAACGAGGCAAGAGAAGTTAACCCCTGACATGACCAAGCCACAGCTGGGTGTAACCAGCAGCAGGGAAAAGCCAGCCTGGACCATGACAGTTCCTGTGTGCATTTGAAAACATTAATTTGGCTTTTTTATGTTTTTTTTTTTTTTTTGAGTAATGGCTTCTTCCTGGCAGTGGACTTTCAGCCCATGTTGATACAGTACTCGTTTCACTGTGAACAAAGACAAATTTTTCCAGCTTCTGCCAGCATCTTCACAAGGTCTTTTGCTTTTGTTCTTGCGTTGATATGCACATGTCTGACCAAAGCACGTTCATCTCTGGTATACAGAACCCGTCTCCTTCCTGAGCGGTATGATGACTGGAGATTCCCATCTTGTTTGTACTTGCATATAATTGTTTGTACAGATGGAATTTTCACCCAAGGATGAACCAGACTTGTGCAAGTCCACAATGTTCTTTCTGAGATCTTGGCTGATTTCTTTTGACTTTCCCATGAGCCTACACAAAGAAGCAGTGTGTTTCACGTGTGCATTAAAATACATCCACAGGTGTGTCTCTAATTAACGCAAATGTTGCTAATAAACCTATCAGAAGTTTCCAAAGACATGACATCATCATATGGGCTGTCCCATATTGTTTAAAGGCACAGTACTCTTAGTATATGTAAATGCTGGCATTGCAAAAAGTAATAAACATGTCTTAAAACATTCTCTCTCTTTCTCATTATTCTGACATTTGGCAAATATAAATAATTTTGGTACCTAATTGACCTAAACGGGAAAGGCTTATTCTGATTTCATGAGTGAGGAAAAACATGCATATGTGTCTTTTTAGATAGTGTATGTAAACTTCTGCTTTCAACCATTATCTTTTTTGTTTATCCCTTGTTTTTAAATAAATGTGATGTTTTAATCTTACCCGTTTGCGGTTGTTGAATCTCCTATACATCTACTCACACTCTATATTACCCAGGAATCGGACTAGTCTCCTTGCACCACATCCACAATGGAATCTCCT
Organism: Anomaloglossus baeobatrachus; assembly: GCF_048569485.1. Lineage (NCBI taxonomy): Eukaryota > Metazoa > Chordata > Amphibia > Anura > Aromobatidae > Anomaloglossus > Anomaloglossus baeobatrachus. The sequence goes on along the minus strand of NC_134358.1, from coordinate 165,532,224 downwards.
AGTGAGCTAATGTTTTGTGCATTTTAGAATGCTGTATATAAGAGTTTACTGGTGGTGGACACAGCTCATAGGAGTAAAAGCTGGTGACATGTTCCCTTTAAAAGGGAATCTGTTACCAGGTTATTGCCACTTAATAGAGATACGGATTCTAGTTGTGTTTCACTTACTGGACTGCTTTGTGTAGTTTTAATAAAAAAATACTGTTTAATCAGCAGTAGATTATAATTAGTGAACTGCTTGCCTTGCTGCTAGATAGTCCAATAGATTCATGAGCTCTGTATAACTGCTAGGTCTGCAGCAGAGAAAACATCATATTTTTTTCAAAATGACAGCAAACAGCTCAGTAAGTGACACATCGCTGGAATCAGAGGTTCTGTCTCAACATTATGTTGCTCTCAGATGGGGGAGCAAAAACTGGAGACAAATTCTCTTTAAATCAAATTTGCATAATTTGGAACATGATGTATAAAGATTTCTAGCATATTCCCTAGTACTCCTTCCAAACTGTAATTTGCTATTAGTGCTCTAGCATGGACAGAACTTAATAATTATGTAATTTGTGCTTTTTGTGCATAGCTAGAACTAAACAAAACTACTTTTAAATGTATCTTTTTAAAGTAGAGCTCTGTTTTTGAACAACTCTTTTCAACTGTGAACTGTTGATAAAAAAAATCTGTATGAAATATCAGGAACTTTGGGAACACTTATTTTGTGTTTTGAGTTCCTAAAAAGGGTTGTATGAGCTTTAAAAGAGGGATGTGCTTTATTTTTCCATTTTAAAACAGAACAATAATTGAACAAAAACTATGGCCCCAATTTTTACGCCATTCTTCATGGGGGAGTGTGATCAGTAGTGTAACTAGAGTCCAATGGGCCTTGATGCAAAATTTGGACTTGGACCCTCCCTTGCATGTTGGTCAGATATATAGGCCCTTGTAGCATGCTAGATCCTATAAAGACATTCGTATTTGCCTCCATGTAATAATGGTCCCTATCCTGTAATAATTTCCCCAATCCTGGCCACATCCTATAATATGTCCCTATCCTGTAATAATTGTCATCTCCTGGCCCCTTTCTGTATTAATATCCTTGATCCTGGCCCTTTCCTGTAATGTCTCCATCCTGGCCCCTTCCTGTAATAATGTCTCCCATCCTGGCCATTTCCAGTCATAATGTCTCCCATTCTGAACCCCCCTCCAATAATAATGTCCCTCATCCTGGGTCTCACCCTGGTATAATGTCCCCGATACTGGGCCTTTACTGGTATAATCTCCCCTATTCTGCGCACCTTCATGGTATAATGTCCCCTATCCCGGGCCCCTTCTTGGTATAATGTCCCCTATACTGAGCTCCTTCCTGGTATAATGTTCACCATTTTCGGCTGCTTCCTGGTATATTGTACCTTATTCTGGGCCCTTTCCTGGTATAATATCCTCCTTTCTGAGTCCCTTCTGGTATAATGTTGTCACGCTGTACTCTAAGATGTACAATAGCAGTACAGCGCAGTAATGTGGGACTGAGAGGATTCCTGAAACTATCTGAGAAGGTAGTTAGCTGGTAAACCACTAGGGGGCATAAAGGTGGAGGAAACGTATGAGCAGGGAATTCCCTAGCAGAGGTAATACTAGTCAAGCCCACCAGATGGCAGTAGAATCGTCAGAAAGCCGTGTCACAACATGAGGTCTTGTAAGTACACAAGGGCAAAGTCTAAACATAGTCAGAGGGAAGCAAATAGTCAGTAGCCGGGAAATCAGAGCCTAGAAGCGAGGGGGAGTGGGAAGACAAGAGAGAATAAAGGTAAACAGATAAGGAACGAACAGGGAGACAGCGGGAGAGACACTGATGGAAACAGACAACAGAGGAGGTTAACAGGTCAGGTGAACACGGAGGTCAGGAGGGGGCAGGGCAGACAACAGGTCACTCAAGAGCAGAACACAGCAGAGCCAGAAGTAGCACTGGCGAAGTCCAAGAGAAACAGTGCCCTAATAAAGCAGCCTGACCTCCAGAATGAGGCAGAAAGGATTAACCCCTAACGTGACTTGCATCAGAAGTGAAACTAAAAAAAAGGCTCAGCTCCAGCTGAGCCAGGAGTCAATCATGACAAATGTCCTACATCCTGAGTCCCTTCCAGTCCTCCCTTTTGCCGCTCTTCTCCAACACATTATATAAAAAAACAACATTCCTCTTACCTTACTCTGCTCCCACAACATAAGGTGTCCTCTTCTATAGCTGGTAGCAGACTTCAACGTACACGTCACATGCAGCGCACAATGTCACTGCCATGCACAACCTGTGACCGACACACTGACGTTAGCTCCTGGCCTTTGATTGGCTGGTGGCATGTATGACAGTGCAGAGAGCCACTGGGTCTCTGAGCTGCAATTCATTTCAGCTGAATGTGTGTCCTCACACATTTAGCTATAAAAAGCTGTGTGTGTGGTGAAGTCAGATGCTCTTGATTCATTAAGAGGCACAACACCACAAATCTTACTCTAGTTTGGACTGGTCTAAAATTTGTGGTGCAAGTAATGCTGCCACTTGTCATGTATGATGAGCCAGGGTAGCTCCCCCCTGTTCTAGCTCCACCACTTTGTCAGAGACGAGTAAAAATTTAGCGAGAAGACCAAAAGTAGCTAAAGATTAGCGCAGCCTTGCGCCAAAATTTTACAATTTTTCACAGCTTCTTATACCCGAGTTCTGGCGTAAATGCTCCGGTAAATTGGGGCCTATGTCTTCTAGTGCAACATTAAGTTGCAAAAGGCTAACCACAGTACATGGATAAAAAGGATCCTATTTTTTAGAAAACTATTTTTCTCATGACAACTCTTTGAAGGGGTTGCCCAGGACTTAGGATAAGTCATCAATGTCTGATCCATGAAGGTGAGACAGCCAGCATCACTGCCGATCAACTGTTCCCAGCGTCACCACTGTCCAGAACTGCACAACACAGCTTTGTAAACTGTATAGTGGCCACAGTTGGGAGGACGCGTGAGAGACTGAGTAAGGACGGTTAGTCCGAATCGCGTCCTCGCAGCATGGTATAATGGACTTTTAATGCTTTTCTAATAAAGAACTTTTAATTTTACATACTGGAACTGTGCTGGATCAACTTTTTTCTTTTGAATTGTGGGTACCAAAGGAGCGGGCTGACTCCATTCAGATCCCTGCACGGTCAGATGATGGTCTCCCAAGCAGAAAGGTGAGCTGGATGCACATTTGTAAATGCTTTGTGTGGCCACAGTTGCACATCTGCTCCTAATCAATAGGAGGCGTATATGCAATACCCAGCTGCAAACACTATTTCGCTCAGCATCAGAGCAGTTCTGGCCATTGTGAAGAACAGCCGATTGGCAGGTGTGCCGGGAGTTGCATACCCCTAATACCTTATCCTAAGGATAGGCCATTAATATTTATCTACTGGACAACCCCTTTAATCTTCTAATTTCCATTATTTACTTTGGCTACATTTATAATTCACTTGCTTTCCTGTTACAGAGCACTGTATTTTCTCAAAGATTATAGCAGCAAAATTTAGGGTCATGGTGCACTGCATTTTGCAATCAAGCGATAACTCACAGTCAATATATTATAAAAAAAAATGGGTCCATCACAGTTTCTAAAATTACATTTTTTTATTTGAACAGGGTGAACTAAAAATATATTTATTTCAAGTGCATTTGAATCAGTTATAAAATAAATATGGAAAAGGAACATGAAAAATCAAATAAGTTACACATGGTTTTACAGGATGTATGAAATAGGTTAATAAGGTATCTAGCTAATACTGCCACAATTCATGCGTTCTCTCAATCTAATGTCTTTGTGCATTTTGTTATTCATTGCTGTAGGTTTAGTATTCTTGTTTTTGCGTTCAGTTTTTGTCCATTGCCCTCATGAGCATTCATTACATTAAAACATATCAGGATGTGATTATCCGTCACACTGTATTATGGTAATGCTTGCAGTTCAAGGCAGAGAAACTGGTTTATATGATAACCCTGAGGAATGTATCTTTGTATATATTACATGTATTGTTAAGTGCAATTGAGTATATGCAAAGCGTCATAATAGTTAAGGTCATACTTGGTAACAAAAAAATGAAATATAAAATGCTAAACATTCCTGTATGAAAGTACTTGCTAGAAAACAATATATATATTTATTTGCAAGTGATTGATGCTAGACGCCAAGATCAAACTCACTGGCTTTACGGCTTGCTATAATTGAATGTTAACCCTTGTGCTTCGTTAGAGGTATAGTTTCATGATTCATCAGCAGCTAAAGGGTTAACTTGTGCATAAGCTGAACCTATTTTTATTCTAGAACCTGCCACTGTAAAATGATGATCTTTAGAAGAAAATAAAAAAAAAGTATCACTTTGGAACTCTACATGCTGGGAAGCTCACTTCCATGCTCAAATACTGCCTGTACAAACTGCTTGAAAATTCGATCCATGTAGGTCTGCTGCCTTGGCCAGATGCCCTCCAGAAACCCTATGTGGCCTCCATAGGCTGTAAGCACCAGTGCAACGTTTGGGTTTTGTTTGGCACTTTCCACTGGGATTGCTGAAAAAAAAAGAAAGTCTGTCATAAATCAAACAGATATCTGGGTTTTAGATTATTGTTAAAACTCATGTGACTGAAGAAATATTGATATTCTTAAAAATCATTTATCAATGTGAAGGGTTATTCCCAAAATCAGCTACAAGGTAGGGGATAACTTAGGGGTACTTTGCACACTACAACATCGCAAGCTGATGGCAGCGATGCCGAGTGCGATAGTCCCCGCCCCCGTCGCAGCAGCGATATCTTGTGATAGCTGCCGTAGCGAACATTATCGCTACGGCAGCTTCACATGCACATACCTGCCCTGCGACGTCGCTCTGACCGGCGAACTGCCTCCTTCCTAAGGGGGCGGGTCGTGCGGCGTCACAGCGACGTCATACGGCAGGAGGCCAATAGAAGCGGAGGGGCGGAGATGAGCGGGACGTAAACATTCCACCCACCTCCGTCCTTCCGCATAGCCGGCGTGAGCCGCAGTGACGCAGGTACGCTGATGTTCCTCGCTCCTGCGGCTTCTCACACAGCGATGTGTGCTGCCGCAGGGGAACGAGGAACAACATCGTACCTTCGCTGCAGCGAAATTATGAAAATGTCGGACACTACACCGATTATACGATTACGACGCTTTTGCGCTCATTAATCGTATCAAAAAGGATTCACATACTCAGATGTCGACAGTGACGCTGGATGTGCATCACTTTTGATTTGACCCCACCGACATCGCAGCTGCGATGTCGTAGTGTGTAAAGTACCCCTTAGGTTGGGTGCCCACGATCAATGTTTGCAGCATTTTGGATGTAGTGTGTTTTCCCTGCGTCCAAAACGCTGCGTTGTACAGTACAAACATAGTGGATGGGATTACTAGAAATCTCCTGCCCACTGTGCGTGTACGGCCCGCAGCGAAAACTGACCTGGGGTGCGCCTTTCAGAGTTGCAAGCATGTCAATTCTTTGCTGTGGAGTTGCAAGCGTTCTCCATAGGGAGAACACAAGTGAGAGACCGCAGCTCCCCGAACTCTGATCATGAGCACCGGTAGCGGCGATCACCTGCGCTCTCCTGCGGAGAAGACTCGCTGCCCCGCAGGTCAAGATGCAGTGGATTCTGATTACCCTAAGCAATTGTCCGGGTTCTGACCTCAGGGACCCTAGTTATCATAAGAACGGGCTCTAGATCCCATGAATTGGGCTCTGCAGATGTCCTTCGACACAGAATTTGGCAAAATCGTTTGGACCTTGAAAGCAAGATTAGTGCTAACTCAAATTATTTGACCAATGAAGCAGTCTACACTAAAGGCCCCGTTACACGCAAGAACGTATCTAATGATATATCGCCAGGGTCACGGATTCCGTGACGCACATCCGGCGTCGTTGGCGATGTCGTTGTGTGTAACAGCTCTGAACGACTGTTAGCGATCAAAAATACTCACCTTATCGTTGATCGTTGACACGTCGTTCATTTTCATAATATCGTTGCTGTGGCAGGACGCTGGTTGCTTATCGTTCCTGCGGCAGCAAACATCGCTATGTGTGACACCGCAGGAACGAGAAACATCACCGTCCCTACGGCCGCCCACAATGAGAAAGGAAGGAGGTTGGCGGGATGTTACGTCCGCTCATCTCTGCCCCTCCGCTTCTATTGGGTGGCCACTTAGTGACGTCGCTGTGACGCAGAACGAACCGCCCCCTTAGAAAGGAGGCAGTTTGACGGCCAGAACGACGTCGCTAGGCAGGTAAGTATGTGTGACGGGGACTAACGATGTTGTGCGCCACGGGCAGCAATTTGCCCTTGACGCACAACCGATGGGGGTGTGTGCTTTCACCAGCGATATAGTTAGCGATATCGCTGCGTGTAACACCTCCTTTAGTGTGTAATTAAAAGGAACCCATCAGCTGCAAAAAAGCTACTGGGCTACAGATATAGTGGTAAATGTTTAAATCATGTTAGGCCAGTTTATTGAAAGTGCTAAAAGGATAAAATTGTGTTTTATTATTGCAGGGAAAAAAAAAAAGAAAAAATGCAAGGTTTTGCTGCGCTGCTCAGAAAAGTGGTGATGAGGTTGTTGGAAAGTAGATTTATTGAAGATTAACATGCCACTACGCGTTTCGGTTATACATATCTCGGTACAGCCAGATCCCACACAGGAGCGCCCTCTCTCTCTTTGTTTTATTATTGCAGTCGCTCTCTTCCAGTCGAGGTGGTGCAGAGTGCAGTTACAGTCACAGCTCACTATAGCCTGAGCACACTGTGATCACTCCCCAGTACATTGATTGACAACCTGCTCTGCAGAATATATGTGTAGTGTGTGTGTGTGCAGAGCAGGTTGGCAATCATTGTTCAGGGGTGTGATTACAGTGAACTCACTGTATACTGATCGGTGACCGTTTACAGCCCCCTGCATCACTCTGATGATGAAGCAAATGGCTGCAGAGAGAATATAATTTCACTTCATTAACAACTTGATGGCTATTTACCTGCAGACTACCACTATATTTGCAGGAAAATAGCATGTTTGGATCTGACAGGTTACCTGCAATAATTCTGCTACCAAGTAAGATATATTCATATAGGTTCCAGGAGAATCCATATACAGTGGGTACGGAAAGTATTCAGACCCCTTTAAATTTTTCACTCTGTTTCATTGCAGCCATTTGGTAAATTCAAAAAGGTTATTTTTTTTTCTCATTAATGTACACTATGCACCCCATCTTGTCAGAAAAAAACCCCAGAAATTTAGAAATTTTTGCAAATTTATTAAACAAGAAAAACTGAAATATCACATGGTCATAAGTATTCAGACCCTTTTCTCAGTATTGAGTAGAAGCACCCTTTTGGGCTACTACAGCCATGAGTCTTCTTGGAAAGATGCAACAGGTTTTTCACACCTAGATTTGGGGATCCTTCTTCCTTGCAGATCCTCTCCAGTTCCATCAGGTTGGATGGTGAACGTTGATGGACAGCCATTTTCAGGTCTCTCCAGAGATGCTCAATTGGGTTTAGGTCAAGGGCTATGGCTAAACCAGTCAAGAATGGTCACAGTTGTTCTGAAGCCACTCCTTTGTTATCTTAGATGTGTGCTTAGGGTCATTGTCTTGTTGGAAGGTGAACCTTCGGCCAAGTCTGAGGTTCAGATCACTCTGGAAGAGGTTTTCTTCCAGGATATCTCTGTGCTTGGCCGCATTCATCTCTTCTTCAATTGCAACCAGTCGTCCTGTCCCTGCAGCTGAAAAACACCCCCATAGCATGATGCTGCCACCCCCATGTTTCACTGTTGGGATTGTATTGGGCAGATGATGAGCAGTGCCTGGTTTTCTCCACACATACTGCTTAAAATTATCACCAAAAAGTTCTATCTTCATCTCATCAGACCAAGAATCTTATTTCTCATAGTTTGGGAGTCCTTCATGTGTTTTTTTGCAAACTCTATGCGGGCTTTCATATGTCTTGCATTGAGGAGAGGCTTCCGTCAGGCTACTGTGCAATAAAGGCTCGACTGGTGGAGGGCTTCAGTGATAGCTGACTTTGTGTAACTTTCTCCCATCTCCCTACTGCATCTCTGGAGCTCAGCCACAGTGATCTTGCGGTTCTTCTTTACCTCTCTCACCAAGGCTCTTCTCCCACAATTGCTCAGTTTGGCTGGATGGCCAGGTCTAGGAAGTGTTCTGGTGGTCCCAAATGTCTTCAATTTAAGGATTATGGAGGTCACTGTGCTTTTAGGAACCTTGAGTACTGCAGAAATTGTTTTGTAACCTTGGCCAGATCTGTGCATTGCCACAATTCTGTCTCTGAGCTCCTTGGGCAGTTCCTTTGACCTCATGATTCTTATTTGCTCTGACATGAACTGTGTTTATAGAAGATGATGGCGTGCACGCGGTCAAAAAGAAGGTGCTGGTAGATGGGATGAAAATCCCTCGCCATATAGATATATAAATCACTGCACTCTCAGGGATTATCATCACATGGCACAACTGAATACAGGCGCAGGAGCACAGTTATCACGAATCCTGGACATACAGTCATATGAAAAAGTTTGCAAATAAGAAAGCCGCGGAGACACCATCACATGTTTCTCAACGCTGGCAGGAAACTAGCCAGGTCTTTCACCGGGAAGGAACAACCACGGGAAGGGCAGTCTCCAGTCAAGAAGACCACCTATACCAAACATGGTATCCATCCACAGACAGCCGTTTCGGGGTATTTGCCCCTCATCAGTGTGGAGTAGGAATCTGGCTAGTGGGGGCAATGCCTAGTAAAAGACTACTTAAGCAAGCATTGTTGACCTTAGGGAGATCAACATATCCACTGCGGAGACACCATCACGTGTTTCTCAACGCAGTGATTCTAGAGCATTGCCCCCTGGGAAGTATGCAAATAAGAAAGCCGCGGAGACACCATCACATGTTTCTCAACGCTGGCAGGAAACTAGCCAGGTCTTTCACCGGGAAGGAACAACCACGGGAAGGGCAGTCTCCAGTCAAGAAGACCACCTATACCAAACATGGTATCCATCCACAGACAGCCGTTTCGGGGTATTTGCCCCTCATCAGTGTGGAGTAGGAATCTGGCTAGTGGGGGCAATGCCTAGTAAAAGACTACTTAAGCAAGCATTGTTGACCTTAGGGAGATCAACATATCCACTGCGGAGACACCATCACGTGTTTCTCAACGCAGTGATTCTAGAGCATTGCCCCCTGGGAAGTATGCAAATAAGAAAGCCGCGGAGACACCATCACATGTTTCTCAACGCTGGCAGGAAACTAGCCAGGTCTTTCACCGGGAAGGAACAACCACGGGAAGGGCAGTCTCCAGTCAAGAAGACCACCTATACCAAACATGGTATCCATCCACAGACAGCCGTTTCGGGGTATTTGCCCCTCATCAGTGTGGAGTAGGAATCTGGCTAGTGGGGGCAATGCCTAGTAAAAGACTACTTAAGCAAGCATTGTTGACCTTAGGGAGATCAACATATCCACTGCGGAGACACCATCACGTGTTTCTCAACGCAGTGATTCTAGAGCATTGCCCCCTGGGAAGTATGCAAATAAGAAAGCCGCGGAGACACCATCACATGTTTCTCAACGCTGGCAGGAAACTAGCCAGGTCTTTCACCGGGAAGGAACAACCACGGGAAGGGCAGTCTCCAGTCAAGAAGACCACCTATACCAAACATGGTATCCATCCACAGACAGCCGTTTCGGGGTATTTGCCCCTCATCAGTGTGGAGTAGGAATCTGGCTAGTGGGGGCAATGCCTAGTAAAAGACTACTTAAGCAAGCATTGTTGACCTTAGGGAGATCAACATATCCACTGCGGAGACACCATCACGTGTTTCTCAACGCAGTGATTCTAGAGCATTGCCCCCTGGGAAGTATGCAAATAAGAAAGCCGCGGAGACACCATCACATGTTTCTCAACGCTGGCAGGAAACTAGCCAGGTCTTTCACCGGGAAGAAACAACCACGGGAAGGGCAGTCTCCAGTCAAGAAGACCACCTATACCAAACATGGTATCCATCCACAGACAGCCGTTTCGGGGTATTTGCCCCTCATCAGTGTGGAGTAGGAATCTGGCTAGTGGGGGCAATGCCTAGTAAAAGACTACTTAAGCAAGCATTGTTGACCTTAGGGAGATCAACATATCCACTGCGGAGACACCATCACGTGTTTCTCAACGCAGTGATTCTAGAGCATTGCCCCCTGGGAAGTATGCAAATAAGAAAGCCGCGGAGACACCATCACATGTTTCTCAACGCTGGCAGGAAACTAGCCAGGTCTTTCACCGGGAAGGAACAACCACGGGAAGGGCAGTCTCCAGTCAAGAAGACCACCTATACCAAACATGGTATCCATCCACAGACAGCCGTTTCGGGGTATTTGCCCCTCATCAGTGTGGAGTAGGAATCTGGCTAGTGGGGGCAATGCCTAGTAAAAGACTACTTAAGCAAGCATTGTTGACCTTAGGGAGATCAACATATCCACTGCGGAGACACCATCACGTGTTTCTCAACGCAGTGATTCTAGAGCATTGCCCCCTGGGAAGTATGCAAATAAGAAAGCCGCGGAGACACCATCACATGTTTCTCAACGCTGGCAGGAAACTAGCCAGGTCTTTCACCGGGAAGGAACAACCACGGGAAGGGCAGTCTCCAGTCAAGAAGACCACCTATACCAAACATGGTATCCATCCACAGACAGCCGTTTCGGGGTAATTTGGTATAGGTGGTCTTCTTGACTGGAGACTGCCCTTCCCGTGGTTGTATTGCTTGCATATGAAAAAGTTTGGGCACCCCTATTAATGTTAACCTTTTTTCTTTATTACAATTTGGGTTTTTGCAACAGCTATTTCAGTTTCATATATCTAATAACTGATGGACTCAGTAATATTTCTGGATTGAAATGAGGTTTATTGTACTAACAGAAAATGTGCAATCCGCATTTAAACAAAATTTGACCGATGCAAAAGTATGGGCACCCTTATCAATTTCTTGATTTGAACATTCCTAACTACTTTTTACTGACTTACTAAAGCACTAAATTGGTTTTGTAACCTCATTGAGCTTTGAACTTCATAGGCAGGTGTATCCAATCATGAGAAAAGGTATTTAAGGTGGCCACTTGCAAGTTGTTCTCCTATTTGAATCTCCTATGAAGAGTGGCATCATGGGCTCCTCAAAACAACTCTCAAATGATCTGAAAACAAAGATTATTCAACATAATTGTTCAGGGGAAGGATACAAAAAATTGTCTCAGACATTTAAACTGTCAGTTTCCACTGTGAGGAACATAGTAAGGAAATGGAAGAACACAGGTACAGTTCTTGTTAAGCCTAGAAGTGGCAGGCCAAGAAAAATATCAGAAAGGCAGAGAAGAAGAATGGTGAGAACAGTCAAGGACAATCCATAGACCACCTCCAAAGACCTGCAGCATTATCTTGCTGCAGATGGTGTCAATGTGCATTGGTCAACAATACAGCGCACGTTGTACAAGGAGAAGCTGTATGGGTGAGTGATGCGAAAGAAGCCATTTCTGCAAGCACGCCACAAACCGAGTCGCCTGAGGTATGCAAAAGCACATTTGGACAAGCCAGTTACATTTTGGAAGAAGGTCCTGTGGACTGATGTAACAAAGATTGAGTTCTTTGGTCATATAAAAAGGCGTTATGCATGGAGGCAAAACCACAGCATTCCAAGAAAAGCACTTGCTACCCACAGTAAAATTTGGTGGAGGTTCCATCATGCTTTGGGGCTCTGTGGCCAATGCCAGCACCGGGAATCTTGTTAAAGTTGAGGTTCGCATGGATTCAACTCAGTATCAGCAGATTCTTGACAATAATGTGCAAGAATCAGTGACGAAGTTGAAATTACGCAGGGGATGGATATTTCAGCAAGACAATGATTCAAAGCACCGCTCCAAATCTACTCAGGCATTCATGCAGAGGAACGATTACAATGTTCTGGAATGGCCATCCCAGTTCCCAGACCTGAATATCATTGAAAATCTGTGGGATGATTTGAAGCGTGCTGTCCATGCTCGGCGACCATCAAACTTAACTGAACTGGAATTGTTTTGTAAACAGGAATGGTCAAAAATACCTTCATCCAGGAACTCATTAAAAGCTACAGGAAGCGACTTAAGGCTGTGATTTTTGCAAAAGGAGGATCTACAAAATATTAATGTCACTTTTATGTTGAGGTGCCCATACTTTTGCACCGGTCAAATTTTGTTTCAATGCGGATTGCACATTTTCTGTTAGTACAATAAACCTCATTTCAAGCTGTTGCAAAAACCCAAATTGTTATAAAGAAAAAAAGTTAACATTAATAGGGGTGCCGAAACTTTTTCATATAACTGTATATATATATATATGAGACCATGTAATATTTCAGTTTTTTCTGTTTAATTTGCAAAAATCTCTACATTTCTGTTTTTTCTATGGGTGCTTCTACTCAATACTAAGAAAAGGGTCTGAATACTTATGACCATGTGATATTTCAGTTTTTCTTGTTTAATAAATTTGCAAAAATGTCTAAATTTCTGGGGTTTTTTTACAAGATGGGGTGCATAGTGTACATTAATGAGAAAAAAATAACCTTTTTGAATTTACCAAATGGCTGCAATGAAACAGAGTGGAAAATTTAAAGGAGTCTGAATACTTTCCGTACCCACTGTATCACATGTCTTACGACCAAATGTCTTGTCTGATCCAACCAAATGTATTTTACTGCTGGCATGAGTCTGCTCTACTGGAGGAGCTTGAGATGGTAACATGCAGATAAGCTACATAGACCACTTTGTCTTTTTGATAATTTACTATTAATGTGTGTCACTGTGTATCGAAATAAACTCACCGTGTCCAGGGGAGAAGACATCATCTACAGCATTCAGACATAACACTGGTATCTCAATAGATTTCACCCTGTGACATGGGCTAGCATCTTTATAGTAGTGATCATTTGTTGGATAACCAAACATTACTGAGGTAAATCTTGTGTCAAACTCTCTAATGGACTTAGCCTATAATGGAAAGTTCAAACAAGAGAGAAATCAGAAACAGCCAAGTCCAAATAGAAAAAATTAGATGAATATGAAGGTTTTTTTTGGATGATAATTTGTTTAACATCCAATAGACAGATACAGTTATCAATACAAATCCAGAGCTGAATTTCATATGTACTGTACACGGAAATTAAGGACTTTATAGAAACCTTCACTCTAAGGGCAATATGAAAATCACTGGGCGATCACTTGGACAGTGGTGGTCATCTACACAGCATTGTCTGTACCATTGCTGATCCTGTCTATCTGGTGCCATGGACCTGTACATCTAACCTTCATTCTGGCCTCCTGATGAACCGCACTCTCTGTGTGGGGAAACGCGTCGAGGCGGAGGAACTAAGAAGGAATAATTATATGACATCTAAGTGGACGATTCACCTATATTGAAAGGACTTCTGAAAGAGCAACAGCACATATATGCTTGGACCTTATGGACTGTTAGACTCCAAAGTTTGGATATTGAATGCTGCTATATTTTCAGCCTAAGTTAAGTCCTATGCTCGAAGTTGTTTGTGAATCGTGTCTGCTTGCTTATATTTCATTGTCATCTGGAATATTTTAATATGTACATGATCTAGTGATCACTTGTTTACTTACACTGTGGTGTGGATTTTTTATTAAATAAATAATTGTTTATATTGGGAATATTTGGTGATATTTGTATAATTCTAATATTCCCGGGACGTTGTTGATCGAAAGTAAAATTTTCCAATATGAAAATCATGCCTGAAAGCAGATAAAAAGAAGAGAAGTTGACTCAATCTTTGCATTGTGTGTCTGGATGTGCCACACTAAGTATGGAGAATGAGAAAGATGTGAAGAGAACTGTCTGAGGGCTTGAGAACAAAAATTGTTGGAAAATATTAACAACCTCAAGGTTACAAATCCATTTCTAGAGATCTTGATGTTCCTTTGTTCACAGTGCGCAATATGATCAAGACGTTTACAACCCATGGCACTGCACTTAATCTCCCTGGATGTGGATGGCACAGAAAAATTGATGAAAGGTTGCAACGCAGGACAGTCCAGATGGTGGATAAGCTGCCCCAATCAACTTCCAAAGAAATTCAATCTGTCCTGCAGGCTCAGGGTGAATCAGTGTCAGCATGAACTGTCTGTCGACATATTTGAATGAAATTAAACGCTATGGTAAGAGACTCAGGATGCTCCCACTGCTGACACAGACATAAAAAGCTGGACTGCAGTCTTCCAAAATGTGCATGAGTAAGCCAAAATCCTCTGGGAAAGAGTCTTGTGGACAGATGAGATCAAGTTAGAGCTTTTTGGAAAAGTACATTCTTCTGTTTAACTAAAATGTAATGAGGCCTACAAAGAAAAGAACACACTACCTATAGTCAAATATAGTGGAGATCCAAAGATGTTTTGTGGTTGCTTTCTCTGGCAGCCTTGACACTGTGGAAGACATCATGAAGATTACCAAAATATTTTTGTCGCAATGTAAAGTGTGAGAAAGTTGGATTTGTGCCCTTGATCATGGCTCTTCCAGCAGGACAATGACCCAAAACATACTTCAAGAAGCACCCAGAAATGGATGAAAACAAAGTGATGGAGAGTTCTGAAGTGGCAGCAATGAGTCCAGAACTACATCCCATTGAACACCTGAGGGAAGATCTTAAAATTGCTGTTGGTTGAAGGAGCCCTTCAAATATGAGAGACCTGGAGCAATTTGCAAAAGAAGAGTTCAAAAACGCAGCAAAACGCAGCCAAAAACGCACCAAATCACGGTAAAAACGCGTGCATTTTTTGCCTCCTTTTTTGCCGTGGGTGCGTTTTTGTGCGTTTTTAGCGGCCAAAAACGCACAAAAACGCAGCGTCAAAAAAACGCAGCGTGTGCACATAGCCTAAGACTGAGGTCACATGTCTTGTAATCATCCGTTATAATGGATCCTGTAGAGATCAGACCATGTCCCTGTATGGTCAGACACAGTCATTAAAGCGTACACAGCAGGGACACATTGATAAGATTATCTCAGCACAGGAACATATTTTTTAATACATCCATATGTGGAATTTAAGATTATTCCAACATCTATTGATTAAAATTAACTTTGTGGGAAAAACTCTTTAACTATAGGTTATGCCAACCTCAAATCTGAGATATTTTGTCTGTCAACCTACATTTTGTCAGATAAAATCTATATTTTGCAGCTATTTTATTTTGCAAGTGGTGTTTAACAACCATCTAAACCACCATTAACATAGTGTGAAAACAGAATTACTTTACCGATCGAGGTTTTCATGACTATAGTACTTAACCCCTTAACGACCGCAGGCCATAACATTACGTCCTAAGCCATATAGTTGTAATCACCGGCGGCTGCTAGTGGCAGCCGCCAGTGATCCGCGCATTTGTCAGATGATTTGAACAGCTGACATATGCCTCGCAGGCACGAGTGGATTTGTGATCCACCTGTGCCTGTTAATCCCTTAAACTGCACTGTCAAAATGTGACATCGCGATTTAAATCCCCACCGGGGTAAATCTTTACTTAGCCGGCTCCATTGGCGGCTCCGTGACGTGATCACTGTAAGCCGATGGTTGCCATTGTAGCACAGGGTCATGTCATGACTCCTCTAGCTATCATAACTCAAATCCTGTTTCAGCCAGCGGAGTGTTGCCAGTAACAAGAGATGAGCATTTCTGGTGATCTCAGCTGTGTAGTTGTGATCAACAGAAATGATCAGACTGCTGATCCTAATAGTCCCCTAGGAGAACTAGTAAACTAAAAAAAAAAGTTTTAACATTTTTTAAAAAATATAAAAAAACCCTAAAATTTCAAATCACCCCCCATTCGCCCCACTGAAAATTAATAGGTTGAAAAAATAAAAAATATACACACATTTGGTATCGCCACATTCAGAAATGCCAGATCAAAATATAAAATCATGTATTCTGATCGGTAAACGGTGTATCTGCAAAAAAATTCCAAACGCCAAAATTATGTTTTTTGATCGCCACACATTTTGAGTAAAATGCAATAGTAGGTGATCAAAAAATATTATCTGTGCAAAAATGATACCATTAAAAACAACAGCTTGAGATTCAAAAAAAGCTGCCATAGATCCCAAAAAATGAGAACGCTACAGGTCGCGGAAAATGGCACAAAAAGTGCACCACTGTTTTTGGACAAATTTCTGAAATTTTTTAACTCCTTGGATAAAAGTAAAGATTTTGATGTTTGGTGTCTACGAACTCGTACCTACCTGTGGCATCACACTGACACATCAGTTTAACCATATAGTGAACACTGTGAATAAAATATCCCAAAAATAATCATGCAATCGCACTTTTTTTTGCAATTTTTCCACACTTGGAGTTTCATTTAAAAGTACAACTCATCCTGCAAAAATCAAGCCCTCATGGCAAGATGGACGGGAAAATAAAAAAGTTACGGCTCTCGGAAGAAGGGGAGCACAAAAAAAACAAAACAAATAAAAAACAACGGAAAAATAGTCAGGGATGAAAGGGTTAATAAATTACAAAAATGGCCCTGGTGTGTAGGTATTGTGAGGTAGCGTGGTCGGCTGCGCAGCAGAAGACACGGGATCCAGGCATCAAGGTTCATAACAGCCGGTTTAATAGTCACAAGAGTCCATTACAATACATATGTGCCTCTCCGGCAGAAACTCAGGAAGTTGTATTCACTCCCTCCCACCAGGCACACCCCGCCCTTGGTCCTGTTTCCTTTTAACCCTTCGTTCAGTCTGTAGGGAAACAGCATGAACCCTGGAGTGGAGTTGCTTTCTATCATGAAGTGAGCACAACCGGGGTGAGACATAACGGCCGTCATAGATAACCCCGGTCACCTTCTCACATACCCCCCCCCTCAGTTCAAGCGTGCGGGGTTGAACTCCCGCCATCAAACATGGGCCGCGGGACAAGGCATCGGCATTGCCCAGCAACCTACCGGCCCGGTGTTCAACCGTAAACCGGAAGTTCTGCAGAGAAAGGAACCACCGGGTAACCCGGGCATTCCGTTCCTTGGCGGACCTCATCCAGACCAGTGGAGAGTGATCCGTCACCAAGCGAAACTGCCGTCCCAGCAGGTAATAGCGTAGGGACTCCAAGGCCCACTTAATCGCCAGGCACTCCTTCTCCACTACGCTATAATTCCGCTCGGGAGGGGTGAGCTTCCTACTCAAGAAGGTGACGGGGTGTTCCTCCCCCTGAACCACCTGAGACAGCACTGCCCCCAGGCCGACCTCAGAGGCGTCAGTCTGTACAATAAACTCCTTCCGGAAATCAGGGTTGACAAGAACGGGCTGTCCGCACAGGACCCCCTTCAAGGCCCGGAAGGAGTCCTCGGCCTGCGGAGTCCAGCGCACCATGACGGACTTCTTGCCTTTGAGAAGGTCCGTCAAGGGGGCTGATAGTCCCGCAAAATCTTTGACAAACCTCCTGTAGTACCCCACGATACCCAGGAAGGCCCTAACCTGCTTCGTGGTCAGGGGTCTAGGCCACTTCTGGATCGCCTCAACCTTGTTAATTTGGGGCTTAATCACTCCTTGGCCTATCACGTAGCCCAAGTAGCGGGCTTCCGTGAGTCCCAACGCACATTTCTTGGGATTGGCTGTCAATCCGGCTGTTCGAAGCGCGTCCACCACCGCTTGTACCTGTTCCAAGTGGGTCTGCCACTCGGAGCTGTAAATAATGATGTCGTCAAGGTACGCTGATGCATACGCCTGGTGGGGTTCCAGCACCAAGTCCATCAACCTCTGGAACGTGGCTGGAGCGCCGTGTAACCCAAAAGGCAAGACAACATAGTGGAAGAGACCCTCCGGCGTAACAAAAGCGGTTTTCTCCTTGGCGGACTCAGTCAGTGGCACCTGCCAGTACCCCTTGGTCAGGTCGAGCGTGGTAAAATATCGCGCCTGTCCCAGCCTATCAATCAGCTCATCCACCCGGGGCATGGGGTAGAGATCGAACTTGGATATTTCGTTCAATCTCCTAAAGTCATTGCAGAACCTTAAGGAGCCATCAGGTTTTGGTATTAGGACAATGGGACTAGCCCATTCACTCCGGGATTTTTCGATGACCCCCAGGCGTAGCATTGTCTTCACTTCCTCCGATATGGCTTGTCTTCGAGCCTCCGGTACCCGGTATGACTTCAGGCGTACCTTCTGGTGAGGCTCGGTGACAATGTCATGTCGTATCAGACTGGTCCTACCGGGCAGCTCGGAGAAGACATCGGGGTTCTGCTGAACCAGCCGTCTGGCCTCTCGCCTCTGTTGCTTGGTGAGGGCTTCTCCGATCCTTACTTCCGGTTCGTCCTCTCCGGAGGTCGCTGAAGCCGGATGTGAACGACCCGAAGAGGAGGGAGAGGGGGAAAAATCAACCATCAGGCTTTCCCGTTCCTGCCACGGTTTTAACAGGTTGACATGGTATATTTGTTCAGGTTTCCGCCTACCGGGCTGCAATACTTTATAGTTGACCACCCCGACTCTTTCCTTTATCTCGTAGGGGCCTTGCCACTGAGCCAGGAATTTACTCTCCGCCGTGGGGATCAATACCAACACCCGATCCCCGGGTTTAAAGGTCCGCATGGTGGCTTGTCTATTGTAGCGACCGCTTTGCGCGGCCTGAGCCTCCTGTAAATGCTCCTTCACAATGGGCATGACCGCGCTTATGCGGTTCTGCATTCCTAAAATGTGTTCAATCACACTTTTATGGGGGGTGGGCTCTTGCTCCCATGTTTCCTTTGCCAGGTCCAACAATCCCCGGGGATGTCGCCCGTATAACAACTCAAAGGGCGAAAACCCCGTGGATGCCTGTGGCACCTCTCGTATGGCAAACATCAAATAGGGAAGCATCATATCCCAGTCTTTCCCGTCTCTGGAAATCACCCTTTTGAGCATGGTTTTCAGGGTTTTGTTGAATCGTTCCACTAAACCGTCCGTCTGAGGATGATACACCGACGTACGCAACTGCTTGATCTGGAGTAGCCGGCATAGCTCTTTGGTCACTTTAGACATGAATGGGGTTCCCTGATCCGTAAGGATCTCCTTGGGCAACCCCACCCGGCAGAACACAGCAAACAACTCCCGAGCTATCAGCTTTGCTGCAGTATGTCTGAGAGGTATCGCCTCTGGATACCGGGTGGCATAGTCAACGATCACTAGGATGTGTTGGTGCCCTCGAGCAGACTTTACGAGGGGTCCCACCAAATCCATCCCTATCCGTTCAAACGGGACTTCTATAATGGGTAACGGTACCAACGGACTGCGAAAGTGGGCCAGGGGTGCGGTAAGCTGACACTCCGGGCAGGTTTCACAGAACCGTTTTACCTCCCCAAAGACCCCGGGCCAATAGAACCTTTGCAATATTCGCTCCTGCGTTTTCTTGACCCCTAGGTGGCCACTCATCAGGTGTTTGTGAGCTAAGTCGAGGACCCGCCGTCGATACGGCTGGGGCACCACCAACTGCTCTACCCCCACGCCCCGTATTTCATCTACCCGGTAGAGTAAATCCTGTTTAAGAGCGAAATGGGGGTACCTTACCTGGGCACCGGGTAGCTGTGCCACCCCATCAACTACTGTCACCCGACTCCGGGCATGTATTAATGTAGGATCCTGGAGTTGGGCTGTCCCAAACGTATCCGGGGATGCCTCCAAGTCCGGGATGGGTTCGACCGTCTCAGCCTCTCCTGCCAATACCTCTAGGGGCGACCTATCGGGTTCCCGTTCTGACCCTATCATGGGAACCCCTACGGCAGGCGTCCTGGATTCAGGATTGTAGGGCTCAGGTCCCGGACTGACCAATCTCTGAGGGGACTTAGGAGGTCCCTTCCATAATGACCAAAAATACGGCAGATCCCTTCCTAGGATCACGTCATAGGGAAGAGTGTCAATAAGTCCCACCTCATGTTGCACCTGACCGCAAGGTGCTGTGAGGGTGACAGTCCCTGTGGGATAGTCTCGGCGGTCCCCATGTATGCACACCACCCCCACGGTACGTCCTGTGGCCTTTACTTTAGCCCTTAGGGTTGATCGCACAAGTGTCACTAAGCTCCCGGAATCCAACAAGCCTGTAACCGGACACCCATTCACCTGTATTTGGCACAAGTGGGGCTCAGTCTCTGGGGAGCCCAGGTCAGCGGTACACACCACCTGGGCATACATTGAACCCCGCCGGGTGACACCACAGTCCATGGGCTCCGTGGTAAGTGGACACTGGGCTTCCATATGTCCCACCCGCTGGCACCGCCAACATCTAATAGGGAAGGACACTCCCTTGACGAATTGTCGTTTAGGGTACTGGATCCTCCGGACCTCAGGGACGGCGGCCGCGGCTTCCGATGGGACAGTAGCGGACTCCTGCACCGGTGTCGGCGGTGGGTCCTTGGCCCTAGGCTTGGAGGGGCCGGACCGACGGGCGGTACGCAAAGTCTCAGTGTCCCGTATCAAGTCCTGCGTAGCCACATGCCGCTCTACCAGGGACACTAATTGGTCCAGGGTACTCGGGTCGCCCTGTCCTACCCACCGTTGAATGGTGATGGGTAAAGTGCGCACAAAGCGATCCACCACTACCCTTTCCACCATCTGCGCCGGGCTCAGAGTGTCAGGCTGCAACCACTTTTTTACGAGATGCAATAAATCATAGGCCTGGGAGCGTACGGGTTTGGCTTCCTCATAGAACCACTGATTTACTCGCTGAGCCCGTACATAGGTATTCACCCCCAACCGAGCCAGTATTTCGGCTTTCAGGGTCACATAGTCAATGGCGTCCTCGGTACAGAGGTCCAGGTACGCCTTCTGGGGCTCCCCCGTCAGATAGGGCGACAATACCTCAGCCCACTGGGGGGTCGGCAGCTTTTCCCGCTCAGCCACCCGCTCAAACACCGCCAGGAACGCTTCCACATCATCCCCCGGGGTCATCTTTTGCAACGCTTGTCTCACCGCTTTCCGGACGCTGCTGTCATCACCGAATCCCGGGTTTGTTGCTGCCGGTCCAGCACGGATCGCCTTGGCCAGGAGAACCATCTGTTCCTGGTGCCTTTGGTCCTGCGCTTTCAAGGACTGGAGCAGGTGTGCATTGATCTGTTGCTGCTGCTTCAGTATCTCCTCCATGGCGTCGCCGGGTTTGGGCTGTAATATAGCTGCTTGAATCCAGGACATGTGCCACCGGGTAACCAGCAATGGAAGCTACACCTCACCGGGCTGGCATGCCCGCCGATTCTCCACCATATGTGAGGTAGCGTGGTCGGCTGCGCAGCAGAAGACACGGGATCCAGGCATCAAGGTTCATAACAGCCGGTTTAATAGTCACAAGAGTCCATTACAATACATATGTGCCTCTCCGGCAGAAACTCAGGAAGTTGTATTCACTCCCTCCCACCAGGCACACCCCGCCCTTGGTCCTGTTTCCTTTTAACCCTTCGTTCAGTCTGTAGGGAAACAGCATGAACCCTGGAGTGGAGTTGCTTTCTATCATGAAGTGAGCACAACCGGGGTGAGACATAACGGCCGTCATAGATAACCCCGGTCACCTTCTCACAGTATATAGTGAGGTGCCGTGATGAATATAGTGATGTATAGTCAAACTTGATGCACATGCCATTAAACATTGATTTTGTGGCTAAACTATTATGATGGTTTATTTGTTCTGGGTAACTACTGAAGTCTTTTCATTCATACTATTTTAGGGTACATTAACTTATTGATTAACTTTTTTTTTGAGTGGGGGACAAAGCTATAACAGCAATTCTGCCATTATTTTTTTCTTTTTTTTTTTTTTTACTGTGTTCACTATGTATTCATTTCATAATACACTATTACTGTTGCTGAAATAAAATTTTGTGTAGTTTTAAAAATGAAAAAATAAAAAAAAATTGCTAGGGGAAGAAAAAGATCCCCCCAGAAAATATAGGGTTTCAGCATGCAATAAAGTACTTTTTTATATTTTGGCAAGCGCTACAATTTTAATTTTTTTTTTTGAAGTTGTGATATTCTCTCTGATTTTTAAGCAACAATATACATCTAAAAAATTTTTTTTAAAGGTCACATGAATTATAATCAAAATATTTTTTTTCTCTTTACATCAAAAAGTGGATTAGGCTTCTTCATACTTCAGACGATTCGAGTGCGGACTGCAATGTCCAGACTGTTCACCTGAGCCAAACTCACCAGCCTACTATATGCCTATGAGGCCACAGAGTCCAGATCAGGAAACCTACAGTATGGCCGGTCCATTGTGGTTTGTGTCTGGGTCGTGAATGTGAAAGCTGTGGAACCAACCTAAGAAATGTGTTTACATGCTTCGATATTCCAGTGCGACATTTTAATAGGGGGTAGATTTACCAGTCGTACTGCTCTAAACATAGTGAATCTTGGAGAAGTCACTTAGATATAGTTGTTACTTGCTTGTCTCCCCAGACATGATCATGTGGAGGTGGCCTGAGCTATTATTTGTTTGTTCTAACGTAATAAAATTATCTGCGTATGTAAATAATCAAAATGTAGATGTAGTTGCATAATTATCTGTGTGTCTATATAGCAATTGCACAGACCTATAATATAATTTTAAGCTGTATAGTCATGAAGGGGTTACCAAGGATGAGTGAACAGATGTACAAACAATGAAAGTTTTTATAATGATGAGCAAAGGGTCTTGTGTGATCATTGTCTGATTCATTAACATCAACTCTGAAATATAGCTAATACGGCACCGGCCTCTGAATATCCTAAACGAAGATACCATTAGCTATCTTCAACTAAATTTCTCCCTTGACAGTTTGGCACATCCAACGTGGAGCCCCTCCAAGGACGAATTGCCGACCTGGAAATACTGATGCTTTGGACGTCTCAGACTGAGATCTCTCTCTCCTCCAAACAGGCTGATCAGCTCCGACCCCGGTAAGTGTTACATACTGTGTATTCACTGCCGTTGTGGTTAATTTTGGAGAGGAGTGACAGGCTGTGTGTCCTTATCGGTGTTAAAAGGTACCTGATTGTGACTCAGGGGTAGTGCCCGCTGGGGCTTAGTAGCACGATCCCAGCCCTGAGGTGTGGATCGAGAGTGTCACACGGGATCCAAAGGACGGTTGATAGGGCAGGAAAGATGGTGGTGGCCGGATACAGCTAGTTAGACTAAACCAATCCAGTCTGTAATTAAAGACGCGGGGAGGGTACACCAGTGATCTGCTGTTTTTGGAGGATCAGGGACCCAATTTTTGGGAAGATCTGTGACTACGTTTTTTGGGATATTTCCTGAAGTTTTTGGAAGATCAGTGACCTAATTTTTGGGAAGATCTGTGACTAAAGGCCCTGTCACACACAGAGATTAATCTGCGGCACATCTGTGGTTGCAGTGAAATTGTAGAAAATCAGTGCCAGGTTTGTGGCTGTGTACAAATGGAACAATATGTCCATGACTCCACTGCAACTACAAATCTGCCAAAGATTTATCTTTGTGTGTGACGGGGCCTTAAGGCTTTGGGATAGTTTTTGACCAATCTTTGGAAGATCAGTGCCCCAATTTTTGGGAAGATCTGTGACTAACGTTTTGGGATAGTTTTTGACCAATCTCTGGAAGATCAGTGCTCTAATTTTTAGCGAGATCTGTGATCAATTTTTTGAAAGATTAGTGGGCTAATTTTTAGAAAGATCTGTGACCAGTTTTGGGAAAGATTTAGCTGAGGGGTTGCCAGCTAGTTGTAGAGGTGTGGCCTTAAGTTCCGGCCGGGCTCTAACGCACACCGCATAGTCATAAATTAGTGTAAACCGGACACCACCAAGATAGCAAAAATGTTCAGACAGAAAGCTAAGAGGCCTGAAGGTTCACAAAATGTGTTAGAGCTAGTTGCAGAGAGAGAAGGGAAGAAAGCTGTATGTCATGCCCCGGAGATTTTTAAAATGTTAGAATTACCAAAAGGAGGTCGGTTACAACAGCACTGAAAGCAAAAAAGGGCAAGTTAAAAGACAGGAGATTGTTGAATGATGCAGAATTGTTTGGCAAAATATCGCAGGCATTGCTGTCGGAAGGATATATTGAGGTTGAAGATGAAGATGAGCAAGGGGATGTTGTGTTTTACTATATGTTACCCGAGTCTGAGGACAGATCTGAGGGTCCTCCAGCAGGTTGTTTTGTTGCTGCCCCACAACCTGATCCCCATTCTATTCCCCCCGTCCCAGAGCTGCTCATAGATGCTGCAGTCTCACCCACTAGCCAGAATCCCTTAACTCTTTCCACACCCATACCCCTGGTCCCTCCCATACCTGCAATGCCGTCTCTCCTCCCACCGGCCAGTCTTGCGTCACACTCCCCAGTTACCAATCCCCTCCCCTTGGATCCCCCTCCTTCCTCTAGGACACATGGTGAACCTTATTGCAAATGATCCCGGACCCATCTGGAGTTGTTTAACCCACGATACAGTTAGGTCCAGAAATATTTGGACAGTGACACAATTTTCGCGAGTTGGGCTCTGCATGCCACCACATTGGATTTGAAATGAAACCTCTACAACAGAATTCAAGTGCAGATTGTAACGTTTAATTTGAAGGTTTGAA
Source organism: Anomaloglossus baeobatrachus (assembly GCF_048569485.1). Taxonomy (NCBI): domain Eukaryota; kingdom Metazoa; phylum Chordata; class Amphibia; order Anura; family Aromobatidae; genus Anomaloglossus; species Anomaloglossus baeobatrachus. The sequence goes on along the minus strand of NC_134358.1, from coordinate 165,507,585 downwards.
CAAAAATATCTGATAGAAATTGTAGGAATTGTACACATTTCTTTACAAACACTCCACATTTTAGGAGGTCAAAAGTAATTGGACAAATAAACCAAACCCAAACAAAATATTTTTATTTTCAATATTTTGTTGCGAATCCTTTGGAGGCAATCACTGCCTTAAGTCTGGAACCCATGGACATCACCAAACGCTGGGTTTCCTCCTTCTTAATGCTTTGCCAGGCCTTTACAACCGCAGCCTTCAGGTCTTGCTTGTTTGTGGGTCTTTCCGTCTTAAGTCTGGATTTGAGCAAGTGAAATGCATGCTCAATTGGGTTAAGATCTGGTGATTGACTTGGCCATTGCAGAATGTTCCACTTTTTTGCACTCATGAACTCCTCTGTAGCTTTGGCTGTATGCTTGGGGTCATTGTCCATCTGTACTATGAAGCGCCGTCCGATCAACTTTGCGGCATTTGGCTGAATCTGGGCTGAAAGTATATCCCAGTACACTTCAGAATTCATCCGGCTACTCTTGTCTGCTGTTATGTCATCAATAAACACAAGTGACCCAGTGCCATTGAAAGCCATGCATGCCCATGCCATCACGTTGCCTCCACCATGTTTTACAGAGGATGTGGTGTGCCTTGGATCATGTGCCGTTCCCTTTCTTCTCCAAACTTTTTTCTTCCCATCATTCTGGTACAGGTTGATCTTTGTCTCATCTGTCCATAGAATACTTTTCCACAACTGAGCTGGCTTCATGAGGTGTTTTTCAGCAAATTTAACTCTGGCCTGTCTCTTTTTGGAATTGATGAATGGTTTGCATCTAGATGTGAACCCTTTGTATTTACTTTCATGGAGTCTTTTCTTTACTGTTGACTTAGAGACAGATACACCTACTTCACTGAGCGTGATCTGGACTTCAGTTGATGTTGTGAACGGGTTCTTCTTCGCCAAAGAAAGTATGCGGCGATCATCCACCACTGTTGTCATCCGTGGACGCCCAGGCCTTTTTGAGTTCCCAAGCTCACCAGTCAATTCCTTTTTTCTCAGAATGTACCCGACTGTTGATTTTGCTACTCCAAGCATGTCTGCTATCTCTCTGATGGATTTTTCTTTTTTTTTCAGCCTCAGGATGTTCTGCTTCACCGCATGTTGTCTGGTCACAGCAACAGCTTCCAAATGCAAAACCACACACCTGTAATCAACCCCAGACCTTTTAACTACTTCATTGATTACAGGTTAACGAGGGAGATGCCTTCGGAGTTAATTGCAGCCCTTAGAGTCCCTTGTCCAATTACTTTTGGTCCCTTTAAAAAGAGGAGGCTATACATTACAGAGCTATGATTCCTAAACCCTTTCTCCGATTTGGATGTGAAAACTCTCATATTGCAGCTGGGAGTGTGCACTTTCAGCCCATATTATATATATAATTGTATTTCTGAACATGTTTTTGTAAACAGCTAAAATAACAAAACTTGTGTCACTGTCCAAATATTTCTGGACCTAACTGTATATTCAGTTGCTTTCTACGCCCGGAGGGGCTCAGATTTTGTTTAGGATAGGGACTGGAGATTTGTTGACACAGGAGACAGGGGTGTAAGTTAATCCGGCTAATTCAAATTTGTATCATGCTGGGGGCGTGGCCCGGCAAATGGTTTTGCAGGGTGGTCAGATAATCCAGGAAGAATCGGATGACTATGTCAGACAGCATGGTTGTATTGAACCTGGTCATATTGGTGTAACTCGAGGAGGTGCTCTACCGGCAGCCTATATTATTCATGCTGTAGGCCCCCGGTTTGATCACATGCATCCCCGGGATTCTGAAAATGTTCTGAGGGACTGTGTAAACCGTTCAATTGTATATGTCTCTAATCTGGATGTTACTTTGCTGACCCGTAGAAGTGTTTCACTGCCCTTGATATCTGCTCGTTTATTTGGTTTTCCTGTGGAGAGGGCTGCAAGGGTGATTGTTGAAAGCATCATGTCTACAATCAGAGGTTGTAATCTGCTTCTGGAGGAGGTCAGGTTAGTGTTGGATGGAGAAATTGCTGTCTATCATACCGTAGCAACAGCTCAACGGGAGGATTCGATTCCCTTGCCAACAGTACCTTATGTGTCGGTCAAGACTGACACAGAAAGCCATACGGAGTACTCAGCAGACTCCAAACCTGACTAGGAACAGCCCACACCCAAATATGTCCCCTTCAACCCCACCCAGTCAGCGGCATTAATCCACCGCCTGCCAGATCCCGAAATTAACCCTATGCAATTTTACAGGGAAATGCTACAGGTCCACCTGTTGTATTCAGCTGCTCAGAAGGACCTTGTTAATCTCACCAAGGTAAAAGCAGGAGACCGTTATTGGCTCTTAATGGAACCCCATCTCACAATGCCCCCAGGCACTGATGACACCACTTTCCAAAGTGGACAACAGTATTGTGCCACTTTAAAAAGATGGGCTCAAGATCAATTGGTGGAACAAGCCACTAATTTGAAGGACGTTGTGCAGGAGAAAGGGGCTTCGGCTGAAAAATATTATGCCAGGCTTCAACGAGTCTTTTTAGATCTCGGGTTCACTACAACCAATAAGTCACAAGCCACCCCCCTAACCACCTCCAATATTGAAGATCTGCAAATAGATCTTAAGGACATGGTGATGTCCACTCGACTCGAGATCATAAATCTTCCTGCCAGAGATGCTATCCTGGTTGTTAAATGTTTTCAGGAAAATCTGGTAAAACATCCAGCCCCAAAATCTAAAAAGAATACCCCAGGACTGGTGTATACTAACACACCAGCGCAGCCCTTACCACAGCCCATGCCCCAACAGGGCCCAAACCCTGTATATGTACCTTCAAACCAACAGTGGCAACAAGAATACTGCCCTATGCAGCAGCAGCCACAGTTCTTTCAGTCACAGCATATTCAGCCGCAACTAAACCTTGTTGTGAATCCGTACCGGTCCAACAATAGATCCAATCAGCATTTTGTCAATAATCAACGTCGCCAACAAAGCCAATATCTGATCTGTTGGTGTTGTGGCCAGCCCAGTCACTTCCAGAGAAGGTGCCGTATCCTACAATCCCAGAGTGTGGCCGGGTACCCTCTAAACCACAACCAAAACCTGCAGCGCATAAATCCACAATGAAGGTGTGGCCAACCAGATTCTATTGTGATGGTCAAATTATATAAGACGTATTGCAGGGGCCTCTTTCAAATTTATAGTTGACACTGTTGTAGTCAATGTCATTGATAAAGTGTTTGATATAACTCCCGACCATATTTTGTTATTTTTGCCCCAGTAGGAGTTGCTCGTTTAATTTGTTAAATAAATTAAAGGCGCCATAAATTATGATGGAGAAGGAGGTATTACTTTCATCCTGACTAAATTATATTTCCCAGAAGGGTGTGAGGAGACTTGCCTCCTACGGGCACTCCCCACTGTGATGCTCTCTATGCAATGTGCTAATCAATCTGATGTGGACTATTATGGTCAAAAGGGACTAATGTTGTGGGTAAACTCCCTGTAGATCCAGTAATGATCTACCTGAAGCCAGGTGTGCCTTTTCCCAGAGTATCACACTATCCCTTTAAATTAGCCCAAAAAGCGGGTCTCCAAGGCCAAATTGACAGTTTGTTACACAGCAGAGTACTAATACACTGTGTTTTCTTTTGTAATTCACCTTTTTTTTTAAAAGAAAAAACAAACAAAAGAAGGAAAGAAATCAACCCCAGAAGATCCCCCAAGATACCGAGTCTGCCCCAACCTTCTCTAATGACACAGAGGGGAGCCCCAGACTGCTTGCCCCATTGCTGCAGTGATTTCCAGTCCCAAGCCACCCGTCCTAACAATGCCTTCCATTCCACCCCATCCATGTTAAAGCTTCTGTGATATATGATTCTGTAATGAAAGTTCTGCCCATGGCCCCTCTTGTATCTGTTTCTCCCCAACAGCCGTTCTGATACCACCACACTGACTCTGGCTGCCCGCAGCGAGATGTAGGAGTGACAGGGAAAGGTGGGGGCTAAGTCAGCTCCTAAATAAAAAACAAAAAAAACAAACCAAAAACTAATGAAGTAGATAGCTATTATATTTTTCCAGCAGTAGAAGGTGCAGCAGACATATTGGATAGGCTTTAAAGCTGGCCTTTCTTTTGCAACAGTTATGTCATGTTTATTGGACTACTATGAAATATGTCTGTTAAAAGAATGATCTAATGCATATTTCTTTTAGTTTTTGTTTTTATAGATGAAACCAGATGCTGGTTGATTCTGCATTGGATATGCTACAGTTTGCACAACATGAGGTAGTCTAAATTTGAACCACTCCCTCTCCTCTTATAGGTACAGGAGGAAGTGACGTATGAATGCCTCTCTAGATGGGTGGAGCAATTTTAGGTAAGAGTCAAAATGTGTATGTAGGATGTAGATCTTTCCTGTTGTCAAATGAGCTAGGTATGCTGAAGATAAAGTCTAGATCTGAGCTGATGGAATCGGATGGAGATCCCCGCCCAGGTGCAGCTGACCAAGAAGCAGTGAACGGGTCTAGAGTTGAGGAGTCCTTTACCAATGCATATGGACCATACCTCGGTGACACCTGTCACGTCAGTGACTTCTGTCACTCCTTGTGCTCTTAAATCCCTACAGGAACAAGTGAATCAACAAAGAATGGAGTGTGAGATGCAGGGAGCCAGCTGACTGAGGAAGGTCTGTGGATAAAGGGCGGTAAGCTTTCTCTGCCATGAGATCTCTTCTTAATGATGGCCCAAGTAACTTATGGACTAAAATCTGTGAAAAATAAATATCAGTGTGCACTTTGGTAACACCAGGGTTCAGTACCCAGGTAGGCAAACTCACCCGGCCTTGTAGAACACGTTTTTAAACCAATGTGAGGAAAAAACTGTAAAGAGTCCACAGAAACATATTCTGCACCTGCTCTACCCATTTTTAGAGACTGCAAACTGATTATAGATGTATATTATGAGCACAATGTATGCAAGTTTGTGCGTGTTGTGTAGATTTATCTTCAGGCTTGGTCAGAGGCATTCCAGTGCAGAAAACGTCATTGCTGAAAATCCACATAATACAAGTGGTATGTAAAAAACAAACTAATAAGTTGTAAACCAATGTGTGTTTTGTTTCTCTTTAGTAATAAACAGGTTTCTATGTAAAATGTTTTTTTGGTCTAGCACAAAGCACGTACAATTTTTATATGATTGCCTAAATAGTGAAATAAACAAGTGTATTTTCTAATTCCAGATCCTAAATCAGAGTTAGTAGTATATGGTTTTCAGTCAGGAGACTGATTAATCCTAAAAGGACAAGCGAAAAAGAGCCATGAGTCAAGATTACATGAGTTGATCCAGCTTGTCCCCACCACAGAAATTTCGATAAAGCTCAACGGCAGTACAACATGGATTCACGTCTTGCATTGCAGAAGGGTTGATCCACCGGAGCTGCACTGAGCGTCCTGCTCATATTTATCCTTTTCAAAAAGACCTGTACAGTCTCAGACTATTATTGCCAAAACAGTTAGAAGAGAGGACTTAGAGAGCCTTGAGACATGGGAAAGTCCAACTACAAAGGATAAGGACTCGCCTAGGGGTCCTTGGTCTCAAACCGGTGAAGAAACCCCTTTTCCCTCTCCACCCATGCCTCAACGTTCAGTCAGGCAGGATTTCCCAACAGATCTTTCTTCCTCTTTCCCTAAGAGAACACAGTACCCTTAGTATTTGGAAATGGCAGAAGTTTAAGGGGGGACTGTTGAGGGTATGAATTGAGTAATCTAAAATACTTATTTCAGCCATTTCATAGACCCAAAAATGTAGTTTAGTTGATGTAACTTAACAATTTATAAATGTTTTTGTCTCCTACTAACTCATATAAATATATACAGTGATTTTCCTTAATACAAAATGCTAGCTATGGACTCTCTCATCTTGGGAAAAGTTTTGGAAGAACCTATCCCATCAGGCTGATATCTCCCTGGCCTAGTCTGCTGAGCACTGGCAGTGACACGCGAGTTAACGTCACATCTCAGAAACCAACGGACCTGAAACAACCGAAGCAGAAAGCGGCTGCTATTTTACGCATTATTCCAGAAGGTTTCTCCAAGTCAGCGCCACAAACTGTTTATATGAAGTTTTATCATGTTTTGTACTTCATCAAGAACAGATCATCCAGGTTCACGAAGTGGCCCTAAGTGGACTAGCACTGACCAAGCATCCTCCCTTTTGTTTCATATCCGGAAAGAAGAACCATAGACAATTTGTAGCAAATGTTTTTTTTGGTTATGTGCTGATTTTAAGATAAGGTCTACATTCAATCTTCTTTAATCAGGATAATGTGCCCTAATGAAAGTAATAACACCAGTACTTAAGGGGGAGCTAAACCCTATAGTGTTGTATTAAACAACAATCTAATGGAGGGCCCGTATATATATTATATTTATATATATATATATATATATATATATAGGTAAAATATATCTTTGTACCGTGTTAGCCAGTATAGATAAAAAATTGTTTAAAAAAAAACGAAGTCCTCGGTGGTTGATACCTTTTAATGGCTAACTAACTTTTACCATCTTTTCAGTTAGCCATTAAGAGGTATCAACCACCGAGGACTTCGTTTTTTATATATATATATATATATATATATATATATATATATATATATATAAAAGTCCCAAGAGGGGTAAATCACAAATACGTTTCAAATAAAATATATCTAAATGGGGAAAATTTTAAAATTTAAGGTTGACAACATTCACCGATATCTTATTAAGGGGGGACTGTGGAGGTGGCCTGAGCTATAGTTTGTTTGTTCTAACGTAATAAGATTATCTGTGTATGTAAATAATCAAAATGTAGATTCAGTTGCATAATTATCTGTGTGTCTATATAGCAATTGCACAGACCTATAATATAATTTTAAGCTGCATAGTCATGAAGGGGTTACCAAGGATGAGTGAACAGATGTACAAAGAATGAAAATTTTTCTAATGATGAGCAAAGAGCTTATCAGTAGTTTCACACAGTGTTGAGGATAAAGAATTGAGTATCCAAAAATACTTAATTCAGCCATTTCATAGACTCAGTTATATAGTTCAGTAGATGTGAACTAACACACATATTTGTGAATGCTTTTGTTTCTTACTAACATGTATATATGTATATTGCATATTCAGTGTATTTTCCTTAGACACAGTATATACCAGCACATGTAATTGTAAAGATGGCTGCAATTTCCTGTTTTGCACCCAAGACAGATGGACAAAGGAAATTCCTGGAGTCTGGACTGACCAATCCAAGGAGGATGTGTAGATCTCTCTACGTCATGAAGCCCTGACCTACGATACTTGATTGGACTAAAACTTTTGTTTACACCCCTTTACTGCTTGGTCTAGAGTTTCTTTCAAACAATAAAAAGGGCACTTGGTCAAGAGCCAGTCATGGAGATAGATGTAACTGACTTGCTGTCCAGTTATTTAGTCTCGAAGTGCACTCATGACATTTTTAATTAGAAACAGCAGCCGGATCTCGAGAGATCCTTTGAGTCTCATCATCATCGTCATTTTGAACCTTGACAACAGAAAGAATGTATAACGAACAGAGATGTATTTTACAGCATACTGGGAAAGATTGAGGAGTGGAATACTCCCCAAACTTTCTGTTCTAGTCCCAAGGTCAATGATGCATTCTGTATAATTGAATCTATCCAATACACGAGTTTCAGTTGGAAACGCTGGCTCAAAGAGAACATGTCTTGTGTGATCATTGTCTGTTTCATTAACATCAGCTTTGATATATAGCTAATACGGCACCGGCCTCTGAATATCCTAAACGAAGATACCATTAGCTATCTTCAACTAAATTTCTCCCTTGACAATCAAGTCCCAACTATTATATATGAGATTGGATTGTATGACAGTACCAAGTTCACATATAACAAACAGACCTACCTTCATGACATAATCAATGTCAAATTGTTTTTCCAGTACACTGCGGTGCCTATAAAATAACAAATAAATGGATTTCATTAAAGCAAATTTATTAAACTACCTGGCAAATCATTAAAGAATACCTAACATTTTTTTGTATTGTAACATTATGACGTTTTGAAATATACTTCATTACCTTATTTTGTCTCTTCCCTCCCATACACTATTCTATTCCAGGTTAATGCTCTTTGGAAGCTTCTTTCAACTGATGCTCCGCAAAGATCCTATACTATATACAGAGTACAAGAATCGCCCTGTCTGAGTACAGGGGTGGGGAGGAGGCAGGCTTAGACGGGGAAAGTCCTGTACACATACGGAACATGGCATATGGATTCTTGTTGAGAAGAAGATGAAAGCAGCTTTGAAAGAATCATGAACTAGGTATTAACATAGCACTGCAGCAAAAAGTTTAGTTACTCTTGAGGTGGATAATAAACAGGGATCAACATATGTGTTGTGTAAACTGTACTGTACAGAGTAGCCACAATGTTATATATGTGGAAACAAATTCTGCACATAATACAAATTTATCTCCATGTTAAAATCTATTAGCCAACATCACATATGAAGGGAATCTTTAATGTCTAGTGTTCCACTACATGTAATATTATAAAAGGTTATATTCTTTTTATCCTACCCATAAGCATTAAAAACATAACATGGAAGTTAGTTAACAACATGCATTTAACATTCATAGCAGGAATAGAACGAATATGTGATATTACATGATCCATAAACACCTTAATAGGGGGGTCCAGAACAGAAACATTTTAGTGCAAAGAAGTTGCAAAAAAGTTTAGATGGGACTAGGAAGTACAAACCATCAAGGGCCCGGTAAGTATCACAATGGGAATCGGTGAAGGTTAGTATTGCTTCTTCCTTTTTTTTTTTAAATTCTAAACAATTTGCAAATAAATATTTTCTTGCTGGACAACCTCTGTAAGGGCTCATGCGCACGTAACTGCTAAATACTCTGCGGCAATTTGACAGCACATGTGCGTGTCAAATTGCTGCAGAAACACTGCATAATGGATGCAGTTTTTTTGTACAAAAAAAGCCGACTTCATGCACAACGGCTGCTGCCCCCACCATAGACAGAGTGGGAGCTACATCCATAGCGCACGGAATAATTGACATGCTCATTTTATGAACGCACGGATTTGGGTCAAAATTTTTGCACCCAAATCGCTGCATTCAAAAAAGCATCGTGTCATGCACAATCTACATAGATTGTGCAGGGGACGCAGGACGCATGCATTTACGCTGCAGTGCTATACGCAGCGTAAATGCATGCAATTACGCAACGTGCGCACGAGCCCTAAAGCAGATGCCTGAAATTAAAAAAAAAAAAATAATATTCCATTTTTGTCCATGATTCTACACTATTTTCTGTCCATAGATACAGTACCATATAAAGTCTAATTATATTAACTTAATTCGCTGCTGTGTTTACCATAATTACTTATTTATTCAAATATCCTAAAGAGGTGGTCAGGGGCTGAGCAGTTAAGTGTGCCTGTTCATCTACTTGTTTTCCAACTATGTTTGCCCTTCTTTTTTTTAAAGGGAATCTGTCACTAGGTTTTTGCTACCCCAGCTGAAAGCAGCATGACGTAGGGGCAAAGACCCACATTCCATTTTGGTATCACTGTCTAGATTATTTATAAAATCACTTTTATCTGCTGCAGGTGTACCAGTTCTCTGAATGTTGAGCTCTGAATAACCCTGCCCACACCACTGATTGGAGATTTCTGTGTATACTGTGCATAGGCAGAAAGCTGCGAATCAGTGATGGGGTGGGGTTATACATAGCTCATGAATTTGGAGGACTACATGGCAGGAGGATTACTAGCCATCAAGTGATAAACTCCTGATATAATAATGATTTTATCAAAACAGCCAAGTATTACATCACTGAAATCAGAGTCTCTGTCTCTATATTATGCTGCTCTTCGATTAGGTGGTAAAATGCTGGAGAGCAGATAAATAGAATACAAGTAGCTGGAAAGGTGCACTTAACTGCTCGGCCATGCCAAGGATGCATTGAGCACCAAATTAGCATATCTGAAGAAGGAACAATTTCTACCAAATGCACTGATGGATGTGGGCTCAAAAGACATGATATTTATTAGGGTTATTAACCCTATAAAGAGCTGTGTTTTTTTTGAACAGTTAATTTGTACTGACAGACTGCAATACCATATACAAGCCAAAAACAAGCAGTGATCTTGGACCACCACTTTCGTTCAGCCCTAATATACTACTCAAATCAGGGATGAACAAAAAGTAGTGGGCCCTGGTGGAATAACTGCATATGGGCCCCACTTCTCATAGCTCACCATAAGACACCTAATTATTTCTCTCTAACAATCCATCAATATTTGTGAGCTATATTAGTTCAAGCTCTGATATGCAATTTACACAAAATGTTTTGTAACTTAAAAAAAATGCATTTAGGAATCTTATGACTGGTGCACCCCACTAACTACACTGTGTGCAGAATTATTAGGCAAATGAGTATTTTGATCACATGAAAATTTTTATACATGTTGTCCTACTCCAAGCTGTATAGGCTTGAGAGCCAACTACCAATTAAGTAAATCAGGTGATGTGCATCTCTGTAATGAGGAGGGATGTGGTGTAATGACATCAACACACTATATAAGGTGTGCTTAATTATTAGGCAACTTCCTTTCCTTTGGCAAAATGGGTCAGAAGAAAGATTTGACGGGCTCTGAAAAGTCCAAAATTGTGAGATGTCTTGCAGAGGGATGCATAAGTCTTGAAATTGACAAACTTTTGAATCGTGACCACTGAACAATCAAGCTTTTCATGGCAAGTAGCCAACAGGGTCGCAAGATGCGCATTGGGCAAAAAAAGCGCAAAATAACTGCCCATGAATTGAGGAAAATCAAGCGTGAAGCTGCCAAGATGCCATTTGCCACCAGTTTGGCCATATTTCAGAGCTGCAAAGTAACTGGAGTATCAAAAAGCACAAGGTGTGCCATACTCGGGGACATGGCCAAGGTAAGGAAGGCTGAAAAACGACCACCTTTGAACAAGAAACATAAGATAAAACTTCAAGACTGGGCTAAGAAATATCTTAAGACTGATTTTTCAAAGGTTTTATGGACTGATGAAATGAGAGTGACTCTTGATGGGCCAGATGGATGGGCAAGAGGATGGATCAGTAAAGGGCAGAGAGCTCCACTCCGACTCAGATGCCAGCAAGGTGGAGGTCGGGTACTGGTATGGGCTGGTAACATCAAAGATGAACTTGTGGGAGCTTTTCAGGTTGAGGATGGAGTGAAGCTCAACTCCCAGACCTACTGCCAGTTTCTGGAAGACAACTTCTTCAAGCAGTGGTACAGTAAGACGTCGGTATCGTTCATGACATGGATCCAACTACTCCACAGCGTGGCTGGCCAGTAATGGTCTAAAAGATGAAAAATAATGACATGGCCCCCTTGTTCACCTGATCTGAACCCCATAGAGAACCTGTGGTCCCTCACAAAATGTAAGATCTACAGGGAAGGAAAACAGTACACCTCTAGGAACAGTGTCTGGGAGGCTGTGGTGGCTGCTGCACGCAATGTTGATTGTAAACAGATCAAGCAACTGACAGAATCATGTGTATGGTAGGCTGTTGAGTGTCATCATAAAGAAAGGTAGCTATATTGGTCACTATTTTTTGGGGTTTTGTTTTTGCATGTCAGTAATGTTTATTTCTAAATTTTGTGCAGTTATATTGGTTTACCTGGTTAAAATAAACAAGTGAGATGGGAATATATTTAGTTTTTATTAAGTTGCCTAATAATTTTGCACAGTAATAGTTACCTGCACAAACAGATATCCACTCCAACGTCCAAAAATATTAAGCTTTGATATTTATGAGTTTTTTGGGTTGATTGAGAACATAGTTGTTGATCAATAATAAAAAAAAATCCTCTAAAATAATAATTCTGCACACATTGTAGTTGGCAATCATTAGCTTAGGGAGACTAACGGGAGTGAAATTTTTAGATTTTGAAAACTAAAGAGTTGTGCATTGAGTCCTGGACCATGATATTGGCTGAAACAGATAGGAAACAGATAAGTAATACAGTAAATGTTATACAATGCTTAATGAAGTGATGAAATGTCTAACTAGCAACATGAAGATCAATTCTAATCAAAACATTGAAGTCTGACCTCATAATTGATGCTTGAAGACAAGTTGTTAAATAGTAATTAAAGAGAATCCAATTGAGAGTTTTTTCTAGGACAGTTGCGGATTCAAATACTTCCCAACCAGCAGAGAACACAGCCGCACCCAGCAGCGGGGTCTGACGCCCAGTTTTTCCCAAGTAGTTCAGCAGCAACATTCTAGAAGTAAATTCAAAAGAGCCAATTAGTTACAGTGAAATGAGAATCAAAAGACAATTAAAAAGAAACCATAGGAAAGATTAGATTTAGTAACTGTCATTACTCATCAACACTAATTATATTGTTTGAGACAGAACACAAGAAGAAGAACCTCCCCTACCTCTTCAGAGCTGCATCTTAGCTGTTCCTCACCAGTCTTTGTTGATGTTGCTGCATAGGTGATGTCACCTAGACAGATTATGACCATGCAGTCAATCACTGAGATGAAATAGATGGCACAAGACTGCTAAACCGCTAAACCAAGTGACTGGCAAAAGAATTCCGATATCAAGTAAACAGCCATGTCAACAAAGAGTGTCAAGAAGGAGGGGAGAAACAACACTGGAGCCATAGTAGATATGTAATTATTTTGTTATTTTTAAAGGAGATCAAGACTTTGGACTAGTAATATATGAAAGAAAAACATCGCTTTAGGTATTCTACATGTTTGTCTTTTCGTGCACATAGTTGCAGTTACTTTTCACAGACCATTAAAGGCATGTACACTGCCAAGTAAAAGGGTAACACGGTTCTGAACTTTTAACTTTCAGGCTCAATATCTCACCATCTCACCACGCAGTATAGCGGTGAGCATGAGACTACCTTTATTTTTTTAAACAATCATCTTGGCTATCTCATACATAAATTTGACTTGCACTATTTAGCATATGATTAGTTGATGCTAGTCATGTCACTAGACTGTTACTGTTTTACTCCTAAAAATCTAAATTAAAATTGTTATGTCTTAGTAAATTGTAAATCCACCTTTGGCTTTCTACACTGCCTGAATCCTTTTGGGCATGCTCTCTATCAGATTCAACATGTCTCGACCAAAATCTGATCCCAGGTCACTCTTGCACATTCCCAATATTGGTGAATACTGGTAGACTCTCTTGGGCATGTACACAGCTTTTTCTTCATCTGTACCCACTAGTGTTTGATTGGGTTGAGGTCTGGGGACTGTGGGGGCCAGTTCAGTGCCTTTACTTTATTGACATGGAACCATTTCTTAGCCAATCTCAACATATGCTTTGTGTTGTTGTTCTGCTGGAATATTGTCGTCCTTTTCATACTCATAGTACTTGAGTGTACGAAATAAGTGGTCTTATATAAGGATAAGGCTGCACATCAAACTTAGATAATGGTATAATGCCTCAAGCATATGGAAAAATATTGGAAAATACAATGAAAAAATGCTACTTGCTAACTTGAACATGTGAATAATGAATTGCATACCTGCCATGAATATTAGGAAAAAGGAGATATTTAGCAATCGCATTGATCAATGTAACTGAGCCCCAAAACCTCGTCAAGGTATATCTCTATATTGGGGTCCCTAGCTCTGTGACCCTAACTGTGTGTCATCTCATTGCAATTAAAAACTGCTGTGGGTGGAGAGGGGTAACCAAGGACTGTCTTATATAGGAGATGGAAAAAACATGGCCGAAAGGGGCGGAGCTGTGTTCACATATATTAGTGTTCACTTCAGTTATCCTATTCAGAAATAAGTGGTCTTGTAGGATGCTCAAATATAGCTCAGCATTGAGACCACCATCGATCCTCAAGTATCCAACGCCTTTGCTGAGAAATATCTCCATACAGGCTTCCTCCACCGAACTTGACAGTTTCTTCAATTTCTAGATCCGTTCAGAAATACTACCGGTGCCACGAGTGTCACTACAAAGACAGTGTGAGCTTAGGGAGATTAATACATGGCTTAGAAATTGGTGCAGGAAGGAAGGGTTCGGGTTCATGGAGAACTGGGCCGACTTCCCAGTCGGCTACAGGCTCTACGGTAGGGACGGGCTGCACCTCAATGGTGAGGGTGCAGCTGTGGTGGGGGAGAAAATGGTCAGACGGATGGAGGAGCTTTTAAACTAGGATCTGGGGGAGGGAGGATTAGTGGAGCAAATAAGGGGATAGATAGAGCAGATAGAGACAGTGAGACGGTAGGGGTCAATGAAGGATTAGGGGGGCTGGGACATGCAAGGAACGTAGGGAGGCTAGGAATGCGTTAATAGTACCGTGTTTTTCCAAAAATAAGACCTCCCCCAAAAATAAGCCCTAGCAGGGATTTTCAGCATTTTCGGAGAAAGGCTTAAATATAAGCCCCCCCCGAAAATAAGCCCTACTCCCGGATCAATAATGAAGTGTCCGTGCAGCTAAAAAAGATACAGATACTGCAGGACACTTCATTATACACAGCGGCACCGGCAATTACACTCACCCGACACTGAGCGGCAGGACCTGCAGTGATCACACACCCGCACACATCAGCTCTCTCACACACACACACACACCAGATCTCACACACACACCAGATCTCACACACACACATCGGATCGCACACATAATCAGATCGCATACGCAAACATCAAATCACACACACAAACATCGGATCGCACACACATCAGATCGCATACATACCTCATCCAGAGACACCGATCTCTTCTCCTGAGAGGCAGTGCAGTGGAGCGCAAGGAACAGGACCTGCGGCCGGACACGTGACTTGCTCTCATTCCCTGCGGCCGTAAGTGCTGGATGTGATGTGATATGTGTATGTATGTGTGTGTGTGTGTGTGTGTGTGTGTGTCTACGAACGGCTGTGTTTTTCTGCGATTGGCTGTGTGCGTCTGTGATCGGATGTGTGTATCTGTGATCGGCTGTGTATGCCTGCGATCGGATGTGTGTATCTGTGATCGGCTGTGTGTGTGTGTGTGTGAGATCTGCTGTGTGTGATCTGCTGTGTTTGTGTGATCTGCTGTGTGTGCCTGTGATCTGCTGTGTGTGTCAGCTAGCAGCAGGGTAGGACGGCGTGCAGCACCGACTGGAGATCAGAGGAGGACCTTGGAATCACGCAGACGTCCTGGTCTGGTGAGTATGAGTCTCCTGGGAAGTGGGGGGGGGTCTGCTTTTTTGGGGGGTAAACTTACCCTCAACCGTGTTTCTCCAAGAATAAGACCTCCTCCAAAAATAAGCCCTAGTGCTTTTTTGGGGGGCAAAAAAAATATAAGACAGTAAGACAGTGTCTTATTTTTGGAAAAACACGGTATTAAATGTCTACTAGCAAATGCAAGAAGTCTTGCAAACAAAATTAATGAATTGGAGACTCTTATGTGAACCATGGATTATGATGTGGTGGGCATTACAGAAACCTGGCTGGATGAAAACCATGACTGGGTCACAAACGTAGAGGGTTACACTACATTTAGGAAGGACAGGAAAGACAAAAAAGGTGGTGGGGTTTGTATATTTGTCAAATCTAACCTAAAGACTGTGTTGAATGAGGACATTGGGGGGAACTGCAACAATGTAGAGTCAATATAGGTAAATGTACATGGGGATGGGAATAATGAAAAAATGCTAATTGGAGTTTGCTATAAGCCTCCTAACGTACCTGAACAGGTAGAGGGTGAAATGATGGAACAAATTGAAAAGACAGCTAATAATAATAATAATCGGGTTCTTATTATGGGGGATTTCAACTATCCAGACATTCAGTGGGACACAGAATCTTCTGGTTGTGCTAAAAGCTGTAAGTTCTTATCTACTATTCAAGACAATTTCCTCTCTCAGATGGTAGAGGAACCGACGAGGAGAAATAATTTGCTAGATCTGGTCCTGTCAAATAGACCAGATACAATTTCAGATCTACAGGTCCGGGAGCATTTGGGCACCAGCGATCATAATACGGTAAGCTTCAAAGTAATATTCAATAGAACATTTAAAAGGGGAAATGCTAAAACCTGGAATTTTAGGAAAGCTGATTTCAACAAATTAAGGGAAAAGCTTAAATGTGTAGATTGGGACAATGTCTTGGTAACTGGGGATACCGAACATAAATGGGGGAAGTTTAAGGATACACTGCTAGAGTCCTGTAAAAAACCTATACCCTCTGGTAATAAAATGTACAAGAATAAAAAGAAACTACTATGGATAAATAAGACTGTACAAAGTATAATAAAACAAAAACAAAGGGTGCTTAAAGGCTAAGAATACAGAAATAGAATTTCAGAAGTATAAAGATATTAATAGGAAATGTAAAAAATAAATCAAGCAAGCAAAACTAGCTACTGAAACAAAAATCGCCAAGGACATTAAAATAAATCCTAAAATCTTTTATAAATACATTAATGCCAAAAGGAAAACAAAGGATAGCATTGGCCTCTTAAAATACAATAACAAGTTAGTTATAGAGGACAAACAAGAGACTAAGATATTAAACAGGCACTTCTCATCTGTGTTCACCAAGGAACTGACTGTTCCAGGGATCATTCAACAAGTGAAAAATCAAAGTTCACCATCTGATATAATTAATTTAACACAAGAAGAAGTACGCCTGCGTCTGAGTAAATTAAACATGGACAAATCCCCCGGGGCCAGATGGCATTCATCCACGAATATTGAGGGAATTGAGCTCAGTAATCAACAAACCGCTGTATCTTATTTTCTTTGACTCGCTTGTAACAGGGTTGGTGCCTCAGGATTGGAGGATTGCTGATGTGGTTCCGATATTTAAGAAAGGTAAGAGGGTAGATCCAGGCAACTACAGTCCAGTAAGCCTGACATCAGTAGTATGTAAAGTTTTTGAGGGCATTTTAAGGGATGACATGCAAAAATATATTGCAGAAAATAATATAATAACTGACAGAGAGCATGGATTCATGAAAGATAAGTCGTGTCTAACCTACCTGATGGGGTTCTATGAGGGGGAAAATGCAAATCTGGATATTGGTAATGCAGCTGATGTGATTTATTTGGACTTTGCAAAGGCATTTGATACTGTACCACATAATAGCCTTAATAAAGCTCAAGAAGCAAAGACTAGGGGAGACTATATGCAACTGGGTAAGGAATTGGCTAAAAGATAGGAAACAAAGAGTAGTCATAAATAGTACATACTCTAAATGGGCTACAGTCAGCAGTGGGGTGCCGCAGGGATCTGTGCTAGGACCAATTCTTTTTAATCACTTTATTAATGACCTTGTGGATGGGATTGATAGTAAAGTGTCAGTCTTTGCTGATGACACCAAACTATGTAGGATATTAAAAACTGACCTTGATAGTACAATATTACAAAAATATCTGGATAAGATGTCAGAATGGGCAGATACTTGGCAAATGAGATTTAATGTTGATAAAAGTAAAGTAATGCACCTAGGACGGTGTAATCCTATAACTGCGTATACATTAAATGGAAGTAAACTCGGGATTACAGAACAGAAGGACTTGGGTATTCTCATTACAAATAAGCTGAGCAGCAGCACTCAATGTCAAGCAGCAGCTGCTAAAGCAAACAAGATTTTAGGGTGTATAAAAAGAGAAATTAGATCCCGTGATCCCAACATATTGTTATCTCTCTATAAATCACTTGTGAGGCCACATCTAGAACATTGGATTCAGTTTTGGGCTCCACATTTTAAAAAGGACATTCAGAAGTTAGACTAAGTTCAAAGGCGGGCAAATAGACCACTACAAGGAATGGAAGGCCTCACATATAATGGTAGGTTGAAAAAGTTAGATATGTTTAGCTAAGAAAAAAAGACATCTCAGAGGAGATCTCATTTATATGTATAAATACATGTGTGGTCAATATAAAAGGACTGGCACATGACTTATTCCTTCCAAAGACAATACTAACGACCAGGGGGCATACACTGCGAGTGGAAGAAAAGCGATTCTGGCAGCTAAATAGGAAAGAGTTCTTTACAGTTAGAGCAGTCAGACTGTGGAATGCCCTACCACAAGAGGTAGTAATGGCAGATACTATAAAAGCTTTTAAAAAAGGGATGGATGATTTCCTCAGTACACATAACATTGTTGGTTATAAATGACTTAAGGACAAAATGTAGAACTGGTGGAGGAAGGTTGAACTAGGTCTTTTTTCAACCTAAGTAACTATGTAACTATGTTACCCCCTTTTTCCCTTGTTTCTTCCAGACTCATTTGCACCTATCAGAGCCTAGTCTACTGACTTTCATCTCCTGGCTCCAGATTGACCATTTACAATCTTCTACTTTACACTTTTCATAGTTTTTATGAAGCATATGAGCCACCTTCACTGCAGTGTTTGTCGTGCCAGAACTGATTGACCTTGTGATGAGCCGATTGGTTCACTCCGATATTTTGGATGTCCACCTCTTGGCTTTTGAACAGATGGACGGACTTCATTTCATATTCTTACAACTGTTATGAAACTCACTTGATGCAGTTTGGCGTCTTTCTTTGCTGAAAGACCGCTATCGATTTGCTGGATGACCAGTTTCTCTTTAATTGGGAAATCTTCATCATGGCTGCTCCTTGATTCAAACCAGTGAACTTTTACTTGGGAATGAACATAATAACACATTAGGGTGCTTTACACGCTGCGACATCGCTAGCGATATATCATTGGGGTCATGTCGTTAGTGCCGCACATCCGGCGCCATTAGCGACATCGCAGTGTGTGACACCAAGGAGCAACAATCAACGATCGCAAAAACGGCAAAAATCGTTGATCGTTGACACGTTGCTCCTTTTCATAATATAGTTGGTGGTGCATGCCGCTGGTTGTTCGTCGTTCCTGCGGCGTCACACATCGCTATGTGTGACGCCGCAGGAACGACGAACATCTCCTTACCTGTATCCACCGGCAATGAGGAAGGAAGGAGGTGGGCGGCATGTTCCGGCCGCTCATCTCTGCCCCTCCTCTGCTATTGGGTGGCCGCTTAGTGACGCCGCTGTGACGCTGAACACACCTCCCCCTTGAAGGAGGGATTGTTCAGCGGTCACAGCAACGTCACTGAAAAGGTATGTGCGTGTGATGCTGCCGTGGCGATAATGTTCACTACGGCAGCGATTACCAAATGTCGCACGAACGACGGGGGCGGGTGCTTTCGCGCACGACATCGCTAGTGTCAGGGCCAGGCGGTCGGGCAGACCCAGGAGGTGGATCCACTGGTCCGAACTCTAAGATGGTGGTAAGGAGTCCGGTAGCTGAAGCACTATGGGCAGCAGAACAGTCCGTGCAAGTGAGTGTAACGGAGAAGTCCCTGGGACCACGGAGTCACAGATGGTAGTCCGGGTGACGTAGCTCAGGTTCGGAAGCCGAGATGAGGTCAGGCGGGGTCCGGAACCTTTGGAGCGAGATGACGGGTCACCGCAGGGATCCGAGATGGTACGGACTGTCAGATGGCAGACGGACAGCGTGCGGGGTTCGGGATTCAGCAGGACCGGATGCCGAGGCAGGATCAGCTCTAGAAGAGAGATACGTGAGTATGGCAAGGAGACACAAGGAGACCTGACTCCTAGCTTGGAAAACACGAAGATCAGGCCCCGCCCCCTTGGACAATAAACCCTTATATACCCTGTACCTGTTTAGCTTCATTTCCTGTTAATGGACGCTGGCCCTTTAAGAAAGGGTCAGTGACCGCGCGCGCGCCCTAATGCGCATGCGCGCCGCCCGGGTGCCAGAAGCCAGGGAAGGAAGCTGAGGGGAGGACGCAGGGGAGCCGGCCAGGGCCTGGGAAGCCGTCAGACGCCGGGATCGGAGGCCAGGGAACCTGGGAAGGACGGGCACCGGAGGCTGGAGAGCGGGGAGCGTGTCAGGTGAGCCGGGGAGCGGGGCTGAGGACCCGGGGAGCGGGGCAGAGGACCCGGGGAGGGGAGCCGAGGACCCGGGGAGCGTGACAGCTAGCTATTGCTAGCGATGTCTCAGCGTGTAAAGCACCCTATTGAGCTATTAGGGAATGTAAGAACAGGTTGTAATTTGCACTACACAGGAAGAATTTTTTTTTTCAGACGACGGAGTAATATGACAAGAATCTGCATAACTAAACATATGCTACATAGTTGCAAGTCACATGTAGGAGATAGCCAAGATGATTGTCTATAAAATAAAGGTGGTCTCATGCTCAAAGCTGTAGTGGATGGTGAGATTTGGAGCCTGAAAGTTAAAACTTCAAAACATTGTTACCCTTTTGCTTGTCACTTTAAATCTAAACTGGTATACTGAATTACTTTCTGAAAGCATTCACATTCTTCAAAAGTGAGACCTACAGTATTTCTTCTCATGTTACCTTTACTATACAAAGAGCCACGCTATGAAAAAAAATTCACAATGTGGTAGATAGGTTTTATTACAATATTACAATGGGTTTCTAAAGTGGACAATACCTTAGCATTAGAGTTTGGGAGAATTGATATGCAAGACTCCGGACCACTGCCATTCTCAGTAATCTGTGAAAGCTGGACGGGAAACATGAGAATCTTACCTCCTGGCTCTTCTTTTGATTAGCAGGGCTGGCACGACGTGTGTGTGTGTGTGTGTGTGTGTGTGTGTGTGTGTGTGTGTGTGTAATGATGACATCTTGCCAGCATGGCTAATCAAGAAAAGAGCCGCAAATGCTGGACTGTAAGGAGATTCGTAGGCCTCCGTTCCTGCGGCCATAGATCACATAGCTGGCCGATGGATCGCAGTTCTGCACATCAATTGTCCCATGTTTGCATCCATCCACGTTGTGGACACTATTGGACATATATCTCATGAATGTACATACCATACACTAGCAAAATACATAGATTTACTTTTATTTTGATCACTCTAATCATAGAAATAATTGCCATTACTTATCCACAGGAGAAAATCATATTGGTCCTGAATGAATATTCACCAACAGCTTAGAAACCACATAAAGTGATAAAGGTTTGGAGCAAAAAGTGAATAGATAGATGGGTTTATATGTCTAACAAGCAGTCTGTTCCCAATGATACTCGAGTGTTGCTAACTCCACTGAGCAGGGGGATGTGGTGGGAGTACGGTTACAAAGACGCTGGCTCTAGCCCAAAGTGCTGAGAACCCTAGCAACAGGATGATTCTTTGCTGTTAAATCATTTTTTTTAATTTAAAAGAATTAAAGATATATTTGATTCCAATCACAGTAGTAAAATAAAGACATTTTCATCTATACTGGAATTCCTCATTCTGCTACCCTCCTCCGATCTGCCTCAGTCATTATCACATAACAGGGCAGGAAAAAATTAGGCTGCTTATTTTTGATGTGGATCACAGTGCTCAATAAAGGAGTCAGCCCCTGTTCACACCTCTATTTTTAAAATTCCATGACTCTGAGACTATTCTGGGAACATATAAATTGACTTAATGCAGGGAAAAGGCCTGTGAAAATAAATAAAAAACAACCACATTATTCACCCATTTAATCTTCTGCCACATCAGCCCGCTGTTCTGGGCGGTCTCTATTCACGTCACTGCAACTAATCATGAGTCATATACCAGCAAGACAACTGCAACCAGCTTCCAAAAAATGTCTATCACCCAGATAACTCTTTTATATATAAAAAATAATGGTTATGCAATTACCGAGCAGAGGACTTTTGGTCGTCTTTTTTTGTCATATTTGTGGCAACTTTGCCGCTGGTGTCTTTCAGTTTTAAATTTTATATATAGAACATATGCACAGCAAATCATTTTGACAATGCTGTGCATATATTCAATCTTTTTTGAGTTTATTGCATGCCTTCTTAGGCGCAAGCCACCTCAAAAAGATTGAGGTGCACATATCCATAGTCATTTGTCACATCGAAATCTTAGTATGTGCTGAGCAGGAATGTATACGTGGCATTACGATGTGTCACTTTACAGAGCATAGACTCTCATGTAGGAACACAGTTTAACTATGATTAGTTTGACCAACTTTCCGCTGGGTTTTATTTTATTTTAAGTATAGAAGAGCAAGATAGCAGCTCTTCTCTATCGTTATTAAAAACAAAAGCCTTAAAGATGGTGAAACATAAGCATAGTTGACTACATTTGACTATTAGTCGGGCTTTACACGCTGCGACATCGCTAGCATTTGCTAGCGATGTCGAGCGCGATAGCACCCACCCCCATCGCACATGCAATATCTGGTGCTTGCTGCTGTAGTGAACATTATCGCTACGGCAGCTTCACATGCACATACCTGGTCGGCGACGTCGCTGTGACCACTGAACAATCCCTCCTTCAAGGGGGAGGTGCGTTCGGCGTCACAGCGACATCACTAAGCGGCCGGCCAATAGAAGCGGAGGGGCGGAGAAGAGCGGGACATAACATCCCGCCCACCTTCTCCCTTCCGCATTGCCGGTGGACGCAGGTAAGGAGATGTTTGTCGTTCCTGCGGTTTCACACACAGTGATGTGTGGTGCTGCAGGAACGACAAACAACATCATATCTGCAGCAGTAACGACATTATGGAAATGAACGACGTGACACAGATCAGCGATTTTTTACGCTTTTGCGCTCGTTCATCGTCGCACCTAGGATTTACACATTGCGATGTCGCTACCGGAGCTGGATGTGCGTCACTAACGACGATATATCGGTAGCGATGTCGCAACGTGTAAAGCCCGCCTTAGAGTCGGAGGCTCCGCCAACCATTACCTCTGAATCCCTTTTTTGTGGCTTTCCAATGTAGTTGCTCATCAGATTCTGAGATTGTGATGTGAACCCGCCTGTCACATGGTGTTTGGCTCCAAACTCGCTGAGTGTCATGGTGGCATCTGCCGCTGCTCACACTGCAGAGTCTGACACTCCTTGCTATGCCTCTTTTGGTGCTTCTGAGTTACACAGACAGGTGGACATCAACCAGCTTTGTTCTCATTAGTGATCAGGCTTGCAGGAGTCAATTTCTGCTAGCCTGCTGGTTACCTCTTGATCACATGTTGTAGGAAACCTATCACAGTCACTCCCTGCCTTTTTAAAGCTGGAGGAGCCTGTCTTCCCAAGAGGGTTATAACTTTAGCTACACCGGTCTGTGTGCTTTTGTATCCCAGTCCTGCCAGTGATTGTATTGCTTTGTGTGTGGAGGTTTGTGGAGTTCTCCCCTTGTCTTGTTGTTTACTCCCTGCTCTTATTTTCCTCCTTATCACTGTTTGTCTAATACCTCTGTGTGATCAAGTTTTGGTTTCTCATTTGTCCTTATCTGTGGGTTCAACCATTCCTGTCTCGGCTCATCCCTGAGGTGAGGGAGAGGAGGTATTAGATCAGGGCTGTCCAGGAGTAGGTCCAGGAAGGTGGCCCAGACAGTCAACATTAATCGTATCTTTGGGATCAGGGACAGCTAGAGCCCCCCTAGCCTGAGGGCCATTTTAGGAACCCCGGTCAGTTATCCCATCACACCCCGTGATAAGCCCCTTGGTTTTGTTAATTCTGTAAGGTTTTCTTACAATTTTGGAGATGCTGGTGTTAAGCTAACCACTGCTGTTTTCAGAGATTAACTTTTGCAGTTTGATCAGAGGTGAAATTAACTAAATTCATCAACTACTTTTTACATCAATATCTTTTGTCTCATTTTGGCAAGTACTTTTTTTTTTAGTTTAAACTTTTGCAATAATCTGCATTATTCATTCTTCTTACACATTTCACTCACTGGACACAGTGACCTTCTCACAGCTTTACCCAGAAAAGACTAATATCTGTGCCATGCTGCCCAGAATAGTCAATGCGGGTGGGGGGATTTAAAGCTGTTTGTGCTCCAAAATCAGCTTTATAGGACATGAAGAAATATGTCCCATCGCTAATGCTTTCGGAGGATAGCTGACTGAATACACAACAGATTGACCATAAATGTTGGCTGACATTTATTTCATGTGTAGCAGGAATATTTTAATCAAAGTACATACCGTACTCTATAATAGGAATCCAAATTGTACAGAGAGCAATAATTAATAGAGATGATCGAATACCTCAATTAATCGGCTTCGCGAATATTTTCCGAATAGGTCGTCACTATTCACGAATATTCGATGCGCAATGTAAAGGCTGCTTTACACACAAAGAAAATCGCTAGTCTATGGGAAACCCAAATAACAACTATTCGGAACTATTCGGGCTTCCCGTAGACTTACATTGCGCATCGAATTCACATAGCGGTGACCTATTCGTCGAATATTCGCAAAGCCGAATAATTGAGGTATTCGATCATCCCTAATAATTTACTTTTTGGATTTCTTTTAGAACTACTGATCATATCCATATATGATTTAAAAAAAAAAAAAGCATTTCATTAAATATTTTACAGCAATCAGATTTAGCAGAGATTTTAATGGATCTTACCCGCCCATGGAAACCCCAGCTGCCATAAGTGGAGCTTCTGGGTATAGAGCATGCACATGCTGGATGACAGTCTCTAAATCTTCTGTGTTAGCAGCACAATATGTCCTTGGTGTCTAAGAAGAATAGATACAAGACACTTCAATAAGTCTGTCTGTGATAAAGTTCACATAGCGGACATACAGTAAAAAGTAATAAACTTTTCAGCTGTAAAACAAAAGATACACACGTGGTCAAAATTGCTGGTAGTCCTCGTCTAATGAAAGAAAAACCCACAATGGTCACAGAAATAATGAAAAATCTCTGAAAATGAACAAATGAAAGTCAGACATTGCTTTTCAACCATGCTTCCATAGAATTTAAAAAAAAATAAAACTCATGAAATAGGCCTGGACAGAAATGATGGTACCCTCCTCCTCCTCCTTAATATTATGTTGCCCAACCTTTTGAGGCAATCCCTGCAACCAAACGATTCATGTAGCTGTCAATGAGACTTCTGCACCTCTCGACAGGTATTTTGGCCACTCCCCAAGAGCAAACTGCTCCAGTTGTTTCGTGTTTGAAGGTTGCCTTTTCCAGACGGCATTTTTCAGCTCTTTCCAAAGATGCTCAATAGGATTTAGGTCAGGGCTCATAAAAGGCCACTTCAGAATAGTCCAATGTTTTCCTCTTAGCCATTCTTGGGTGTTTTTAGTCAGTCTCCTGTTACAGGACCCATGACCTGTGACTGAAACCAAGCTTTCTGACACTGGGCAGCACATTTCTCTCTAGAATCCCTTGATAGTCTTGAGATTTCATTGTACCCTGCACACATTCAATACACTCTGTGCCAGATGCAACAAAGCAGCCCCAGAACATAACAGAGACTCCTCCATGTTTCACAGTAGGGATAGTGTTCTTTTCTTGATATGCTTCATTTTGTCTGTGAACATAGAGCTGACGTGCCTTGCCAAAAATGTTTTATTTTTGTCTATCTTGTCCATAGGACATTATCCCTGAAGCTTTGTGGCTTGTCAACATCTAGTTTCACTAATTCCCATTTGACTTTTTTATGATTTTTTTTCCACAATTGTGTCCTCCTTGGTTGTCTCCCATGAAGTCCACTTTGGCTCAAACAACGACGGATGGTGCGATCTGACATTGATGTTCCTTGAGCTTGAAGTTCACCTTTAATTTATTTAGAAATTTTTCTGGGCTCTTCTGTTACCATTCATATTATCCGTCTCTTTGATTTTTCATCAATTTTCCTCCTGCGGCCACGTCCAGGGAGGTTGGCTACAGTCCCATGAATCTTAAATTTCTGAATAATATGTGCAACTGTAGTCACAGGAACATCAAGCTGCTTGGAGATGGTCTCATAGCCTTTACCTTTAACATGCTTGTCTACAATTTTCTTTCTAATCTCCTGAGACAACTCTTTCCTTTGCTTTTTCTGGTCCATGTTGAGTGTGGTACACACCATGTCACGAAGCAGCACAGTAAGTATCTGTAGCCCTATATACAGGCCCACTGACTGATTACGAGATTGTAGACACTTGTGATGCTAATTAGTTTGCATACCTTGATTTAATATGTCCCTTTTGTCACATTATTTTCAAGGGTACCATCATTTCTGTCCAGGCCTATTTCATGAGTTTATTTTTTAAAAAATTCTGTGAAAGCATAATTGAAAAGTAATGTCTGACTTGCATTTGTTCATTTTCATAGATTTTTTATTTATTATTACTTTTGTCAGATTCAAGTTATTTCTGTGACCATTGTGGGTTTTTCTTTAATTAAACATTTCCATTGCATTGTTTAGAATATACAAATCTTACATGGTCAAAAATAAAAAAAATGAGGTCATAATATGCAGACCACCAGGAGTTAGGTAGGCACAAAAGTCACTAGCCTATACATGACCCTACCTTAAAGAAGCACTCCCCTAAAATTATTTTATGGGGTACACCCAGTGTACTGTAGGCGTATTAATATGTTCACCAATATTAGTCTTCTCCGTTTTCTAGCACCGCTCCTCTGGTCTTCTTCTGAAACACTTGACTGAATTTCCAACTCTCCGGATCATACTGAGGTCTATGTGCAAACCAGAAGTGGTCTGTAGAAGGTATGTGTTGGATATGAATGCATATAAACACTGACAAGCAAAAGAGTAACAAAGTTTTGAAATTTTGACACTTAGGGGTACTTTGCACGCTGCAACATCGCAAGCTGATGCTGCGATGTCGAGCGCGATAGTCCCCGCCCCCATCGCAGCAGCAATATCTTGTGATTTTTGCCTTAGCGAACATTATTGCTACGGCAGCTTCACACGCACTTACCTGCACTGCGACGTCGCTCTTGCCGGTGAACCGCCTCCTTATTGAGGGGGCGTGTCGTGCGGCGTCATAGCGACGTCACACGGCAGGTGGCCAATAAAAGCGGAGGGGCGGAGATGAGCGGGACGTAAACATCCCGCCCCCCTCCTTCCTTTCGCAGAGCCGGCGTTAGACGCAGTGACGCAGGTAGGAGATGTTCCTCGCTCCTGCGGCTTCATACACAGCGATGTGTGCTGCCGCAGGAACGAGGAACAACATCGTACCTGTCACTGCTGCCAAATTATGGAAATGTCGGACCCTACACCGATGATACGATAACGACGCTTTTGCGCTCGTTAATCGTATCAAAAAGGATTTACATACTACGATATCGACTGCGACGCCGGATGTGCGTCACTTTCGATTTGACCCCACCGATATCGCACCTGCAATGTTGTAGTGTGCAAAGCCCGCCTTAGTTTCTATGTCTCACCATCCTCTACAGCTTTGAGTGTGAGACTGCCTTCATTTTATAGACAATCATCTTGCCTATCGCATACATAAATTTGACTTGCAGATTCTTCTCATGTCACTACATTGTTACTGTTTTGCTTCAGGTGGTGAAAAAATCTTTTTCTTCCTGTACATTAAAAAATTATAGCCTGTTCTCAGATTTCCTAATAGCTCAGGGTTTTATTAGGTTGACTTCAACACGAAAGGTCACTGGTTCGAATTGAGGAGCAGCCATAATGAAGATTTCCCCAAGAAAAGAAAAACGGCATCATCCACCTCATCAATAGCCGTCTTTCGGCGAAGAAAATTGCCATACTGCATGATGTGAGTGCCATGACAGTTGGAATAATATGAAATGAAGTCGTCCATCCATTCAAAAGCCAAGAAGTTGGACGTCCAGGTAAAATATCGGCGTCAACAAGTTAACTTATCACAAAATCTATCAGTTCTGGCGCGACAAACATGGAAGTGGAGGTGTGTTGTATGCTTCATGAAAGTGAGATCACAGACGTCAATACAGGCACCGTGCGACGCACATTACACAAGTCAGGAATGGTCACCCGAAAAAAGGTGAAGAAGCCTCAACTTTAATATCATCATAAGAAGCATTGGCTCACGTTTTTAATAAAAAGTAAAACGTAGACAGTAGAAAATTGGAATTGGGTGATTTGGAGGAATGAAACGAAAGTCAATGGACTAGGCTCTGATGGGTGCAAATGGGTTTGGAAAAACAAGAGAAAAGGTAGCTAACAGATCGAGAAATTGAAGGAACTGTCAAGTTCAGTGGAGAAAAATGACGATATGGGGTTGTTTCATAGCCAACAGTGTTGGATAATTGATCAGGATTGATGGTGGTCTCAATGCTGTGGTACGTGAGAATATCCTACAAAAGTAATATGGGTATGAAAAGGACAACATAAGCCGGCTTTACACGCTACGATATATCTAACGAGATGTTGGCGGGGTCACGTCGTAAGTGATGCACATTCGGCATCGTTAGTGATATCGTAGCGTGTGACTGCTACGTGCGACGGTGAACGAGTTGAAATGCTCACCTTCTCGTTCATCGTTGACACGTCGCTCATTTTCTAAAAATCGAACGTCCGGTTGTTCGTAGTTCCCAAGGCAGCACACATCGCTCCGTGTGACACCCCGGGAATGATGAACTGCAGCTTACCTGCGTCCCGCCGGCAATGCGGAAGGAAGGAGGTGGGCGGGATGTCATCTGGCTTGTTTTTGTCTTCAGTCATATCAATAAACATTAGAGCCCCAGGACCGTTGGAAGCCATGCATGCCCAGCCATCATCTACATCCACCATGTGTTACAGAGGATGTGGTGTGTTTTGGGTCATGAGCCGCTCCAAGCCTTCTACATATTCTCTTCTTCCCATCACTCTGGTACAAGCTGATTTTGATTCTTCTATCGAAAGAATGCTTTACCAGAACTGGGCTGCCTTCTTTAGATGTTGGGGTTTTTTTTGGGGGGGGGGTGTGAGGTAAATCCGGAGATATGACGATAAATCATGATATTCAAGTTATGTCAGGAAGCCCTCTCCTGGTGTCACCCCCCCTTTCCTTCACACAACTTGTTTAGCAACCCATCCCATGGCCATCTCCTGTGATATGGAAATTAGGTGATGTGGGAACAAAGGACACAGGATGACTCCCTGCCGTCACCCTGTAAC
This sequence comes from Anomaloglossus baeobatrachus, assembly GCF_048569485.1. Classification (NCBI taxonomy): domain Eukaryota; kingdom Metazoa; phylum Chordata; class Amphibia; order Anura; family Aromobatidae; genus Anomaloglossus; species Anomaloglossus baeobatrachus. The sequence goes on along the minus strand of NC_134358.1, from coordinate 165,478,616 downwards.
AAGAGTTGTATCTCATTATAAGGCTCTGGAACTAGCCAGACAGAACGACTCCAGTAAAAAATGGTTCATATCTCGCAAGCCATATTTCCGATAAATACGGCAACCATAAAAATGGTGTTTTCGCATGCGGACGATGCTGGCACACCTTTTTTATGGGAGCGGGAGCTTGGGAAATACCCCAGGCGTGATATCAGCCAATGTGGAACTAGTAGACAAGTCATGAAACCTCTCATTCTGTAGCTAAATTCATAACTGTCACAATGAGAGCATTGGCGTCCGCCTACGACGCTCCCAGGCCAAGTTATGGCCATATTCCATGTTGTGGATTTTGTCCATAACTCCAGCCAGGGGTGGAGCAGTGCTCCCTCTGAGGTCACGAAGGTAGGAGGGGACCTGGATTTGCCCAGGTTGATAACCCTACTTCGGCCATTTTCCAGTGTTCTTTCGCTGGGGGTCACGTGCAGGAAACATCTGTGGGAGTTCCTAGAAACCTGGTCTACAGCGCCCCCCTGTGGCCAGATGCACAAGGTAACTGATTGAATTGCATACCTGTTGTAAACCATGCTTTATCTGTAACTGTACTCTGACATATGTATATTCTGTAGATTCCCTATTGTATATATTGTAGTTTCTAGTGTGCTTTAGGCTGATTAAATTATATAATTAATCTTGGGCTGCTCTGGTATCTCGATCTTGAATCCCACGTCTGTGTGTTCGGCTAATAGTTACCGTGAAGCGGTTGGTGGCAGCGAGTTGTGCCAAGGATTATTGTGGGGAGGCCAGTGAGATTCGGGGAGATTTTATATATTCCGCCCGCGGAGGTCGGGGGAATATATACCCTACTCTCACCGGGGACCCTTCAATAATCGGCATAAGTAGTATAGCGGCCTCCTTGCTTATTGTCGGGCAATTCCATAATTGGCCTGACTATAAGAGGGGCGCTAGAGAGCGCGTCACGTGCTCTGTCTGTCGGTCGGGAGGTATAAAGGAGGGGTGACCCCCACTTGTTACCCCCCGATTGTGACGTACTGGTAGCCAGCGCGGGGGATTTCTGAGTGACCCCCCCGGTGGTTTGTGACATATTGGTGGCAAGCGGTGGGATCGAGATAATAGTGTGTGTGAGTGTGAGACCCATACTCCCAGACACTAAAGACTGCCTGCAGCAGCTGTGGCTGCTGGGGTCTTCAGACCAGCTCAACACTAGAGTGTCAGAGTGCAGATACTGTAAGGTGTGTGGAGGCATCAGGTGTCAGTTCTGTGTCAGTGACCAAAAGTCTGCAAGAATGGCTGATGGCACCAGGAGCAGAGCTATGCAACTGGCCAATGCTAAGGCAGGAGCCGAAGAGAGGGAGGACGGTGCTGTGGACAGTAATGAGGAGGTTGCCCACGAGTCCTCCAGGAGCTCGACGCCAGAAAACCGTTCTGCAGAGGACATTGCACAACCTAGCAATTATGGACAAGATGAGGAGCAGCTCACCCAAGGGTCCTCAACGAGCCAGATGCCAGCCCTCCGCTCTGCAAGGGACAGTGAAGCACCAGGCTCCGCAGCGGGCCGCAGATCACCACGTGCCATTCCACCGAGCCTGGGAGGCTCGGATAGCCTTCTCCAAATGGCTATGGCCCTTCTCCAGGCGGGAGACCGGGATACCTACGAGATACTCATGGCAGAGCGCAGGGCAGAGCGGCAGGCAGCGCGTGATGCTGAGGCTGCGGAGCGGCAAGCAGCGCGTGAAGAGCGCCAGGCAGAGCGTGAGGCTGCGGAGCGACAGGCAGACCGTGACTACCAGCTGCATCTAGCTCAGCTCCGGCCCTCATCAGCCACACGTGACCTTCAAGACACCAAACTTCCAAAGGTCCGTGTTGAGGACTTCCCAGTGCTGGAGAAGGATGGAGACTTGGACTCTTTCCTGACTGCTTTTGAACGGACTTGCTTGCAGCACCATCTGGACAAGGACCAGTGGGCCAAATACCTGACCCCCCGTTTAAGGGGTAAGGCCCTGGATATCCTTGGGGACTTGCCTGCTGAGGCAGATCAGGGCTACGACACCATCAAGCGGGCCCTGATCCAACAGTACAACCTCACTCCAGAGTCCTACCGCAAGAAGTTCCGGAGCCTACAGAAGGGACCAAAGGACTCCTGGGCTGACCACAGGCGGGCACTTGCCCGAGCTGCCGACCACTGGACCCAAGGCCTGCAGCTTTCCACCGGACCAGAGATCCTGGACTTGGTCATCACGGAGCAACTCTTGTGGAACTGCCCTGAGGATCTCCGCCAGTTCATCCGAGACCAGAAGCCAAAGGGGTCCACGGCTACAGCTGCCCTGGCCGATGACTACACCAACAATCGGGCTCCTGAAGCCAGGAGAGCAGCCACCAGCAGCACCTGGAGAGGGGGTAAGATGAACTCTGCGACTGCCCCACCTGCCCCTAGACTGCAGGGGGTGTCCCCCTCAACTCCCCTCTCCAGGCCCGTGGCAGAACCAAGACGGTGCCACCAGTGCAACCTACCTGGACACTTCAAGGCCATGTGCCCTCAGCGTCCCAAGGCCCCGGCTCTGTCCCCGTCCCAAGGGCCGCCCAAGGTGTATTGTGTGGGTGGGGGTGGTGGTAGGTCCCTGGACAGCTTCCAACCTGTCACCGTCGGCCGGTCTGTGACCATAGGACTGCGAGACAGCGCCTCGGAGGTGACTCTGGTGCGGCCTGAGATGGTGTCCCCCCAAGACTTGACCCCTGGAAAAACCCTCGCTGTCTCCGGGATTGGAGGCACTGACCCGGCGCTGCCTGTTGCTGACATTTATGTGGACTGGGGCGCAGGGCGAGGGGTGAGGGAGGTGGGGGTAACTGATCGGATCCCCGCAAACGTGCTACTTGGGACAGATTTGGGGCAGATAACCTCCCAGTTTGGGCCCCAACCAAGGGCTGAACCTTCAGCCAGTACTGACATGCCTCCGGACAATGTTAATGTGTTATCTATGAATGATGTAAGGGAGGAGGGAGTGAACTCTGATATTTCTGCTTGCATAGACACCATAGACACACACACAGCTGCAGCTGTGACAGGGGAGGGGGTCAGAGAAAGGTGTGACAATGCCTCTACAAGTAATCAGCGTGTGAGCTGGGATCTGTTGCCCTCTGCAGGGATAAGCAGAGAGCAGGGTGCTGCAGGGGGAGGACCAGTGTGTGGGGTGGGGGCTACCACAGCAAATGTGGGGTCCCCAGAGATTTCACAGCGGGGTTCTGTTGCTGCAGGAGGGGAACAGGCAGGTGAGATTGGGGCCGGTCCAGGAGCGGAAGTGCTCCCAGGTAAGATCTCGGTGCATGGTTCCCCCACAACCGGGGTGTCAGGAAGCCAGGTAGGTCTGCCTGAACCGGCGACTTGGTCAGGAACGGAGGAGGAGCAGGCACGACCCACGGTCGCAGCGGCTGTGGCCGCTGTCACCCGCAGTGGGAGTGCTGGAAGCCAAGGGGCCTCCCGGAGGTCCGATAGCTCTTCCCCTTCTGACCAAGTGGCAGCCGAGTCAGGTGGAGGCCAGGACACAGGTCCCGGGGTACTGACCGAAGATGTGACAGTCTCGTCGATTCTGGCCACATCTAGTCAGGGGTTTCAGGCAGCGTTAGAAGCTGACGACAGCCTGAAAGCTCTTAAGGAGCAGGCGGCCCAGCCTCCCTCGGACTCGGACCCGGAGCGAGTGGTCTGGGACCAAGGACGGCTGTACCGGGCCACGGTCCAGCAGGGTTCACCGGAGGCGTGGCCCAGGGACCGACAGTTGGTGGTACCCTATCCGTTCCGGACGGAGTTGTTGCAGATCGCACATGAGATTCCGATGGCCGGACACCTAGGGATCGCTAAGACCAAGGCCAGGTTAAACCAGCATTTCTACTGGCCAAAAATGGGGGCCGATGTGGCTGCCTACTGCCGTTCGTGTGAAACCTGTCAGAGAGTGGGGAAGGCGGGGCCACGCCCCAAAGCCCCACTGGTATCTCTGCCCATCATCGATGAGCCTTTCAGGAGGGTGGCTGTGGATCTGGTCGGCCCGCTGGCCATCCCCAGCAGCTCCGGGAAACGCTTCATACTGACGGTAGTGGACTATGCCACCCGGTACCCAGAAGCAGTGGCCTTGTCGTCCATTCGGGCTGACAAGGTGGCCACCGCATTGCTGGAGATTTTCTCCCGAGTGGGTTTTCCCCAGGAAATGCTCACTGACCGGGGGACCCAATTCATGTCCCAGCTGATGGAGGCCCTCTGTAAGCAAGTCCAGGTGCGACATCTGGTGGCCAGCCCGTACCATCCACAGACTAATGGCCTGTGCGAGCGGTTCAATGGCACCTTAAAGCAGATGCTTAAGATGTTGGTCGACTCCCATGGGCGTGACTGGGAGCGGTATCTCCCACACCTGTTATTTGCTTACCGGGAGGTTCCACAGGCCTCAACAGGATTCTCACCGTTTGAGCTCCTGTACGGGCGACGTGTGCGGGGCCCCCTGGCTCTGGTGAAAGAGGCTTGGGAAGGGGATTTGGCCACCCCTGGAGTGTCGGTTATCGAGTATGTCATGCGCTTCCGGGACAAAATGCAGGCCTTGACGCAACTGGTACACGACAATATGGCTCAAGCCCAGGCCGATCAGAAGCGTTGGTACGACCAGAACGCTTGTGAGAGGACCTACCAAGTGGGTCAAAAGGTGTGGGTACTGGTCCCCGTACCACAGGACAAGCTTCAGGCAGCCTGGGAAGGCCCATACCTCGTGTACCAGCAGCTCAACCCTGTGACGTACCTGGTCACCCTGGACCCTGCCCGTGGAAGGCGGAAGCCCTTCCATGTGAACATGATGAAGGCACATCATGAGCGGGAGGCATGTGCGCTCCCCGTGTGCAACCTGCCCGAGGAGGGAGAAGCGGAAACCCTCTTGGATATGCTAGCCCAGGTTAGGGCAGGCGGATCCATTGAGGATGTGGAGGTTGGCCACCAGCTCTTGGAGGACCAACGGTCCCAGCTGTGGGCCACCCTCCTCCCCTTCCGGGGGTTGTTTACCAACCAGCCCGGAAGGACTGACTTGGCTGTCCATCACGTGGACACTGGGGATCATCCCCCGATCCGGCGTTCAGCATATCGGGTCTCCCTGGAGGTGCAGCAACACATGCGCCAGGAGATTGACGAGATGCTGAAGCTGGGGGTGATCCAGGCATCCAACAGCGCTTGGGCCTCGCCTGTAGTCCTCGTCCCTAAGAAGGACCGAACCACTCGGTTCTGCGTGGACTACAGGGGGCTCAATGCTGTCACGGTCGCCGATGCGTACCCAATGCCACGCATCGATGACCTGCTAGATCAGTTGGCCGGGGCTCAGTACCTGACCATCATGGACCTGAGCCGGGGATATTGGCAGATCCCCCTGACTCGCAAGGCCAGGGAACGCTCTGCCTTTATTACCCCATTTGGACTGTACGAGTCCACGGTGATGCCATTCGGGATGAGGAATGCCCCTGCCACTTTCCAGCGGATGGTCAACACCCTGCTCAAGGGACTTGAAGGGTACGCGGCCGCGTACCTGGATGACATTGCCGTCTTCAGTCCCACCTGGGAAGATCACCTAGAGCATCTAGCACAGGTGCTCAGGCGGGTCCACCGGGCAGGTTTGACCATCAAGCCGGGCAAGTGTCAGCTGGCCATGAGCGAGGTCCAGTACCTCGGTCACCGGGTAGGCGGGGGAACACTGAAGCCCGAGCCTGAGAAAGTGGAGGCCATCGCATCCTGGCCCACCCCCAGGACCAAGAAGCAGGTGATGTCCTTCTTGGGGACCGCTGGGTACTATAGGAGGTTTGTTCCATGCTATAGTAGCCTGGCAAAGCCCCTGACGGACCTCACCAAGAAGCTGCCCTCTGCAGTCGATTGGACAATGGACTGCGAGACAGCCTTCCGGGCCCTAAAGGACGCCCTGTCCAGCCCGCCCGTGCTACAGGCAGCCGACTTCACGCGGCCGTTTGTAGTACAGACCGACGCCAGTGACTTCGGCCTCGGTGCGGTGCTCAGCCAGGTGGACTCTGCGAGCCAAGAGCACCCAGTCTTGTACCTGAGCAGGAAGCTGTTACCGAGGGAAGTGGCCTATTCCACAATGGAGAAGGAGTGCCTGGCCATAGTGTGGGCCCTGCAGCGTCTGCAACCCTATCTATACGGGCGCCACTTCATCGTGGAGACGGACCACAACCCCCTCAGCTGGTTGCACACCGTCTCTGGGACGAATGGGCGACTGTTGCGATGGAGCCTTGCGCTCCAGCAATACAACTTCACCATTCGCCACAAAAGGGGCCGTGACCACGGTAACGCAGACGGGCTGTCCCGACAAGGAGAGGTCGCGGACGGGCGCACGGGGGAACACCGGAGTGTGCTGCCCCCTAGCGCCCTCAAAAGGGGGGAGGTGTGAGGTAAATCCGGAGATATGACGATAAATCATGATATTCAAGTTATGTCAGGAAGCCCTCTCCTGGTGTCACCCCCCCTTTCCTTCACACAACTTGTTTAGCAACCCATCCCATGGCCATCTCCTGTGATATGGAAATTAGGTGATGTGGGAACAAAGGACACAGGATGACTCCCTGCCGTCACCCTGTAACAAGAGTTGTATCTCATTATAAGGCTCTGGAACTAGCCAGACAGAACGACTCCAGTAAAAAATGGTTCATATCTCGCAAGCCATATTTCCGATAAATACGGCAACCATAAAAATGGTGTTTTCGCATGCGGACGATGCTGGCACACCTTTTTTATGGGAGCGGGAGCTTGGGAAATACCCCAGGCGTGATATCAGCCAATGTGGAACTAGTAGACAAGTCATGAAACCTCTCATTCTGTAGCTAAATTCATAACTGTCACAATGAGAGCATTGGCGTCCGCCTACGACGCTCCCAGGCCAAGTTATGGCCATATTCCATGTTGTGGATTTTGTCCATAACTCCAGCCAGGGGTGGAGCAGTGCTCCCTCTGAGGTCACGAAGGTAGGAGGGGACCTGGATTTGCCCACGTTGATAACCCTACTTCGGCCATTTTCCAGTGTTCTTTCGCTGGGGGTCACGTGCAGGAAACATCTGTGGGAGTTCCTAGAAACCTGGTCTACAGCGCCCCCCTGTGGCCAGACGCACAAGGTAACTGATTGAATTGCATACCTGTTGTAAACCATGCTTTATCTGTAACTGTACTCTGACATATGTATATTCTGTAGATTCCCTATTGTATATATTGTAGTTTCTAGTGTGCTTTAGGCTGATTAAATTATATAATTAATCTTGGGCTGCTCTGGTATCTCGATCTTGAATCCCACATCTGTGTGTTCGGCTAATAGTTACCGTGAAGCGGTTGGTGGCAGCGAGTTGTGCCAAGGATTATTGTGGGGAGGCCAGTGAGATTCGGGGAGATTTTATATATTCCGCCCGCGGAGGTCGGGGGAATATATACCCTACTCTCACCGGGGACCCTTCAATAATCGGCATAAGTAGTATAGCGGCCTCCTTGCTTATTGTCGGGCAATTCCATAATTGGCCTGACTATAAGAGGGGCGCTAGAGAGCGCGTCACGTGCTCTGTCTGTCGGTCGGGAGGTATAAAGGAGGGGTGACCCCCACTTGTTACCCCCCGATTGTGACGTACTGGTAGCCAGCGCGGAGGATTTCTGAGTGACCCCCCCGGTGGTTTGTGACAGGGGGCAACGTTTAATCCGGCCTTTCTACTTTTAAGGTAGATTATTGGTTTACACCTTGTGGTGAACCCTCTGTATTTCCTCTATAGTCTTCGCTTTATGTCATGAAGAGGAGGACAGGAGTTGTTATAGTGCACATAAATACGAAATTTTATTCATCACACAGTACAAAAGGTGAACATCCAGATGTCATAAAAACATGTTACAAATTTAGATGACTGACGACCCCCCATACAAACAATAGTAACCCATGCTAGGACATGTTGGCTGAAGAGGGTTAGGTTGGATTCTGCCAGATCTGGGCAGTGTCTTGAGTATTGACGGATCTTCCTTGTTTTGGCCGCAGCAATGTCCCTCACGTGCTCCTTGACCCTAATGCGGAGCTCCCGGGAGGTGAGTCCCACATAGGTCAGGGGGCACGTGCATGTAGCAAAATACACCATGTGTGTGGTACCTCAGACGGAGCCCCCCTCATCTAACTTGATTTACCGGTTGGCTGCCTATATTGGGCTCTTTCTTTCACTGCTATAGGTCTGCTTACATATGGATCCCTTTGGGACTGTGGGTAAATATTTCACTTGATATGCATACAAAGTGTTGCCTACTGCCATGCTATATTCCACATGGAATCTAATGCTATTAGAGAGGCAGTTAAACTGGCATTTAGAGTCTGTATGCTCCCCGAGATCTGGCAGCATCCAACCTAACCCTCTTCAGCCAACATGTCCTAGCATGGGTTAATATTGTTTGTATGGGGGGTCGTCCGTCATCTAAATTTTTAACATGTTTTTATGACATCTGGATGTTCTCCTTTTGTACTGTGTGATAAATAAAATGTCGTATTTTTGTGCACTATAAAAACTCCTGTCCTCCTCTTCATGACATGTTATTGAGTTTGTGCTTGGTGTGGGGATCCAGCAGAATCTGGACCCACCCCTTATTTTGTATGGTGGTGTGGAGTGTTTTCTCCCTAAAGGGGGCTTTACACGCTACGATATCGTTAATGTTTTGTCGTCGGGGTCAAGTTGTTAGTGACGCACATCCGGCGTCATTAACGATATCGCAGCGTGTGACACTGACCAGCGACCTTAAGCGACCTCAAAAATGGTGAAAATCGTTCACCATGGAGAGGTCGTCCCAAACTCAAAAATCGGTAAGGGTTGTTTATCCAGGTGGTTCATCGCTCATGCGGCAGCACACATCGCTATGTGTGACACCGCAGGAGCGAGGAACGTCTCCTTACCTACCGCCGGCCACAATGCGGAAGGAAGGAGGTGGGCGGAATGTTACGTCCTGCTCATCTCCGCCCCTCCGCTTTGATTGGCCGGCCGCTTAGTGACGTTGCGGTGACGTCGCTGTGATGCCGAACGTTCCTCCCCCTTGAAGGAGGGATTGTTCGGCAGTCACAGCGACGCCGCCGACCAGGTAAGTATGTGTGACGCTGCCATTGTGATAATGTTCGCTACGGCAGCGATCACAAACAATCGCATGCGCGACGGGGGCGGGTACTTACACGCTTGCTATCGCTACAAATTGCTAGCGATATCGCTACCGTGTAAAGCCCCCTTAAGTCTTCGCTTTATGGTAGACTTAGATACTATTTCCTGGAGATTGTTCTGCACTTGGCTGGTTGTAGAGAAGGGGTTTGCCTTCACCATGGAAGGATTCTGTGATTCTCCACCGCAGGCATTTTGAAGTGCCCCAGCGCATCAGTGCTGTGTTGTTTTTTTTTCTTTTCAGAACTATCAGACTTTTTATTAGACCACTCCTCACCTTTTTGCTATCTCTCTGATAGATTTCTACTTTTTTTTAAGCTTAATGATTTGTCTATTACTCTTCCATTGAGAGTTCATTTGACCACATGTTGTGGGTTCACAGCAACAGCTAATAAATGCAAATGCCACACCTGGAATGAGCTCCAGACCTTTACCTCCTTAATTTATTATGGATTACAGAGGGAAGAGACCATATAGCCAATTAAAGCGCTTTTGTGAAAATTGTCCAATTACCTTTGGTCCATTGAAAGAGACAGCTATATATTAAAGAGCTTTAATTCTTAATGTGAATACCCTCAAATTAAAGCTGAGAGTTTGCACTATTACTTATATAACTGTGTTAAGGTGAACTCTTAACCAGAGATCACTAGTTGCCTACTGCCTGGCCGAATTGGTATATACCAAGTGCATGCATAAAAGAATCCACACCAGACACAGTCGGATGTGTAATCTCTTCTTGGTCACAGTAGAAAAATGGCACCAAAACAGACAGAGAAGAGCATGCGTCCTCTTGATATAGGCTAGGGGCGTACACAAGTTCAGATATGCCCATTTAGTGGGACAGTTCATGGGCTAGCGAATGGGGAGATCCGTGTTGCTGTTGATGGGCGGGTCTGACTCCAGTGGATGAAACCATGACGATGGGAGGGACGTCATCTGGTGCATCCATGCTGATGGTTTGGTCTGTGATTTCCAGCTTGACCAGAGGTCTTCCCTTATATGGAGGTCTTCTTTCATCTGGACATTCCTTGCATTCCAAGCAAGGTGTGGATAACAGGAAATAGCGGTCATCTTTATATCTGTGTCATGTATATGATCTGAAACCTGAATTATGTAAGGCAAATCGACATTTCCCACAATCCCTTGTCAAGAGGTTAATTAAGTATTTAATCTTATGGCTCTCCTCAACAACTGTATCTTGAATATGTTTTGATAAACAGCTAACATGCCAAAACTTGCCCAAATATTTCTGGATCTAACTGTAAAATTGCTTAATTTTTATAATTAAAGGGATTGTCCAGGTTTGTGTTGAAAGCCTGCAGTCACCTTAGGTGACTGCAGACTTCTGAATTCTCACAGAGACACTCTACACTCAGGATTCTCTCATGAATGGTCATGAAGTATGTGATTTGTCTATTTCCAACGAAATGTCCGGCCTTGCTCAATTCACTTATATTGAGTAATGGCCACGCTCATTTCATGCATGTAAATCACATACTTGTGATTTCATGACCTCACGCTCTCACCACCGAGGGCAAATGGCCTGCCGCACCCCCCCCACCCCCACCAGATACACCCTTGTCAACTATCAGGGTATGGATTTGATCAGCATAAAAGCCCTATACTCACATGCCATTATTTGACGTACAAAATCCTCATGATTTTTTTTTTTTTAGAGGAAGAAACAAAAAAAAATTTAAATGTGGCTTTACTAAATATCATGTGTGACAAAGGTAAGAGAACTGCCACATTATTACCCAATGCGAACTATGATTTTTGTTTTGTTTTCCCGTAAATGTACAGACATTAACAGGTTATAGCCTAGTTTTACTGTTCTATTTCGGTGCTGTAATATTTATTACAAAAGGATGGTGGATGCCGGACTTGCCGCATGCAGATCTCTAGGGACCTCCGTATAATGTCAGGAAGCATTTGATTAGCAAAAAAAAAAGAATGGTTCTTCAAACAGAAATTGTACAACTCAGGAAATATATCCCTGTAAACCAACATATATTTCACCTCTATAAATTTTTCACTGTAATTCACAGCTCCAGCGACTTCAGAGAGAACATCTAAATTTAATAAGGGATTAACACCTTGGAAAACAGAACATTAACCACAGAGCAGGCGCTTAAAATACCAAGATATTTAAAGCTGATTACCATATCTGCCCACAGAGCGGATATTCAGTGAGTGGACTTGAGCTGTAATAAGGCTTTCATACAGCTTGCCACAAATGTGCATTGTGGTCCCTCCTAAAGCAATGCGGACAATTTATTTTCCAAGTAGAACAAAGCTGCGGATGGTTTATGTTGCTTTGTCAGGGAAAACTTGATGGTTTAATTTATGGACTAGATGACTCAGGCCTCCAGCTCTGTAAAATAGGCAAGAGCGTCATGTAGATACATTTACATCTGATTACTACATAGCCAGTATACTATTGTTTAAAAAAAATATAAAAACAATTCTAGTCTGCCGGAGTGAAAGCTATTAAAGGCGTACAATAATGGTATTAAATTGCTTTAGTTAGAGATCCTGAAAATAAGCAAATTTGCATTTACTTCTCCCATCTGCTGTCATTCTCCTGCAATGAGAGCTTTTATCTTACATAGTGTATAGTTGGTTTCCAAGAAGAATGACCACCAGAGCCTGACTGAGTGTGCACAGTAGCTATATTTCAAGAGAGGAGTTAACTCCTAACAGTCCAGTCAGCTCCCTCCAGCCCATTCATTTCTATTCAGCAGTTGGCAACTTACCTCCCTTCCCACCGATAATACCTAACATGTAGCGGATTGGTGCTGAGATTCTGCTTGAGTGCATGCACAGAACGGTTTAATGGCTCAATAAAAAGGCTATGACCCTATACACATGAATGTGGGCTAATAGTCTTTTTATTGAGGCATTACATCGCTCTATGTTTGCACTCAGGCAAAGGTTTGGAACTAGGTGGTGATCTCAGGACTAGAGATGAGCAAACCTGAAAAGGTAAGTTCAGTGTTGGTACTGAACACAAACTTTATATAATTAGCCACTGGGTTTGTTTAACAATTATTAAAGCAGGATAGCACAATTATTGTGAAGCGACAAGTTCTCCAAATACACAATAGAATTATTAAAAATTAACTTTTACTAAATTCATTAAAATTATGATTGGTCCTCACCAATAAAACCAGACAAACAATACATATATAAGGTTTGGCCCCTCCTATCTATTCAGGGGATATGTACAAACCAACAAATTAGCTATTACCACTGTAATGATTGGGACTTATCTCACCAATTAACTAGGTGCCACTTTCATCAAAGTCCACTACCAATGAAATAATTGGATTTGTCTCACCAGATATTTTTCAAATACCACATTTTGGATTCAAAGGGGATCAAGCATTCTCATGGCGGAACCCCATAAACAAGCTGCTTGTTTATGGGGTTCCGCCATGAGAATGCTTGAACCCCTTTGAATCCAAAATTTGGTATTTGAAAAATATTTGGTGAGACAAATCCAATTGTTTCATTGGTAGTGGACTTTGATGAAAGTGGCACCTAGTTAATTGGTGAGATAAGTCCCAATCATTACAGGGGTAATAGCTAAATTTGTTGGTTTGTACATATCCCCTGAATAGATAGGAGGGGCCAAACCTTATATATGTATTGTTTGTCTGGTTTTATTGGTGAGGACCAATCATAATTTTAATGAATTTAGTAAAAGTTAATTTTTAATAATTCTATTGTGTATTTGGAGAACTTGTCGCTTCAAAATAATTGTGCTATCCTGCTGAACACAAACTTTACTAAAAAATCAATGTTTGAGTTCGGCTGCTTTATGTATGCTGACTACTAATGATAGACGAATAGTAACTATTTGTGGTCGGATAATGCTTACTGAATAATTAGTACTATTCCGGTATTCGTCATGGCAAGAAAAATGCTCAGTGTCCCCATTGACTTTCATTAAGTTCATTATTCGTGACGAATACTGGAATAGTGCTTTGGGATTCGTTATGAATAATCCGAACACAAATAGTTACTATTTGCTTATCACTACTGACCACTCGATTGAGCATTGCTGTGCTCAGGTACGCTCGGTGCTCAGCCAAGTACAAGCCGCTTGCAGTGTTTGAACGGCTCGTACTGGGGTTAAAATCAGCATTATTGGGTGTAGTATGCATAGTTTGCACCCCCCAACAAACAAACAAAAAAAAAAGGAAAAACCCCGCACAATTAGTGAATTCTATTGGGGTGAAGGTCAAGTCCGGGTTCCAAACCAAACTTTACCTATTGTCCAGCTGAACCCCCTGAACCAAACTTCCATGGGTCTGCTCACCTCTATATGGGATCAAGATTGCATGTTAAGTAGAACCGCTCGTGGTTCTGGGTGCATATTGCACCTGACAGGTTCCCTTTAAGGCTACTTTCACACATCAGTTTTTTTCCATCAGTGACAATCCTTTTTGTGACTGATGTGACGAATCAGTCGCAGATTGTGGTATAATTGATGCGACGGATCCCTGTAAAAAAAACCGGATCCGTCGTACCAGCTTTGGAAAATTGCAATGTGATTTTGTACATACTGGTCATGCTCAGTAGAAAATCACAGAATCCAGCACTGGATTCTGTCGTGAGTCGGATTACAGCGGAATCCTGCACCATAGACAACCATTATACCTCTTGACGGATTGCGACGGAATCCTCAGCAGTGCGTCATTTCGACGCTCGGAAAAACGTTACATTATGCGTTGCTTCCGCCTGACAGTCAGTCACTCCATGACTGATCAGTCGCGCGACGGATGCAATGCAAGGCCATCAGTCGCGCGACGGATGCAATGCAAGGCCATCAGTCGCAATCCGTCATTTACACAAGTCTATAGGAAAAAAATGGAATCCTGCAAATTATTTTGCAGTATTCAGTTTTTTCTCAAAGCGACGGATTGTGACTGAGGGAAAATGACGGAAATGTGAAAGTAGCCGAAGACGAATACAAAATGATGGCTGTGCGCACATCCATAGTATCAGCTGTAGGATGTATTTGACATAGGGTGGTAGACTGTCCAGTATTTTAGCTTTTTTTTTTTTTTTTTTAAAGCTACTTTAAAAGATTATTCAATTCTCATTTCTCAAATAAATGTACTTTTTCTGACAACTCAAATCTATATATATAATTGCCTTATTCTGTCTGTCTGTCTGTCTGTCTTGCTCCAAAATTGTGTCCTTACAGTGACAACTTTCGGATTGGCCGCCGGGCTCGGCCTGGCCCCGCCCCCCCGCATGGATTGGCCGCTCGCCCCGACACTCCGCACGCATCGACCGCTCGGACACGCCCCTTCCCCCGAATTCAAACGAAGCCCCGACTCCCCCAGCCCAGACATAACCTTGCGATGCTGGGACATGACGGAGCCGTTGTATGCTGGTAACCATGATAAACATCGGGTAACTATGTCATGGTTACCAGCGTACACCGGTGCGGTCAATAATGAAGTGTCATGCAGCGGTGAAAGAGTTAAAGACACTGCAAGACACTTCATTATAGGCAGCGGGCACCCCCAGAAGAGAGAAGACAGAAGAAAGAAGACCCCGTAGTCATACTCACCAGACGCCGACCGGGAGCAGGTGAGCACATCAAGGTCCTGCAGCGGCGGAACACACACACATACACACACACACACATAAGAACAGACACACACACACATCAGATCACACTCACTCACTCTCACACACACCTCACACACACATCAGATCGCATCCACACACTCACAACATCCGGCGATATCGCTTACTTCTCGGCGGCGATACTGTGCCCTGTGCAGTGACCTTCCAGAACCTGCCGGAGGATCACATGGCTGGAAGCATGTGGTATCTCCGGATGTTGGGAGTGTGTGAGCGCTTATGTGCGATATCGTCAGTGTGTGTACGTGTATGCGATCCGGTGTGCGCGTGTATGCGATCCGGTGTGCGCGTGTATGCGATCCGGTGTGCGCGTGTATGCGATCCGGTGTGCGCGTGTATGCGATCGGGTGTGCGCGTGTATGCGATCGGGTGTGCGCGTGTATGCGATCGGATGTGTGAGTGTATGCGATCGGATGTGTGAGTGTATGCGATCGGATGTGTGCCTGTATACTGTCTGATGTGTGACTGTGGAGAACGATGGGGAGTGCGCAGCATGGGGGATGGAGCACGATGGGGAGTGCGCAGCATGGCGAATGGAGCACGATGGGGTGTGCGCAGCATGGGGGATGGAGCACGATGGGGAGTGCGCAGCATGGGGGATGGAGCACGATGGGGAGTGTGCAGCATGGGGGATGGAGCACGATGGGGAGTGCGCAGCATGGGGGATGGAGCACGATGGGGGGTGCGCAGCATGGGGGATGGAGCACGATGGGGAGTGCGCAGCATGGGGGATGGAGCACGATGGGGGTGCGCAGCGTGGGGGATGAAGCACGATGGGGGGTGCGCAGCGTGGGGGATGGAGCACGATGGGGGGTGCGCAGCGTGGGGGATGGAGCACGATGGGGGGTGCGCAGTGTGGGGGATGGAGCACGATGGGTGGGTGCGCAGCGTGGGGGATGGAGCACGATGGGGGGTGTGCAGCGTGGGGAATGGAGCACGATGGGGGGTGCGCAGCATGGGGGATGGAGCATGATGGGGGGTGCGCAGCATGGGAGATGGAGCACAATGGGGGGTGCACACCTCCCCCCAAAACACACACACACCGCACAACACACCACACACACACACTGGGAACCACAAACACCGCCCTACACAGACACCCACACACACAGACAACGCCGCACACGCACAACACCCAACACACAAACACCGCGGCACACACAAATATACACACATACCACACAACACACACATTGCACAAAACATACCTCCCTCCAAAACATACACACGCACCCCACACCCACACAGACAACACTGCAGACACACAGCGCTCCACAAACAACGCAACACACAACGCAACACACATACAACACTGCTCACACCCCCCGCCACACCCAGAACATGTACAGCGCCCTACACAAACACTTGGCAACTACACACAAAAACATCTATATATATATATATATAATTTTTCAATAAAAAAAGAGATTAAACATATATATATAACAAAAATCATACATTAACTACACAATACGTAAATTGTAGAATACCCGATGCGTAGAATCGGGCCACCTTCTAGTATTTTATAAATGCATTAAAAATAAAATGACTACATTGAATTACATTCTGGTAATGTCGCTGTCCAGTACATTGAATTATTAACTTACAAACAATCCAGAGTTCCCTGCTCATTTTCTTCAGTCTGCGATTAGTGAAAAGACTTAAGCAAATGCCTGGTACTGTCTGCATACTAAGCTGCTCTGAACAGACTACAGTGAAAAGAAAAGACGAGAAAGGGTCTTCACAACTATCAAAGCGAATGTGTCTGGACTATGGTTTACACCATTATATTTTGTCCCTATTGTTTGTACCATTATATTTTGTCCTAAGCTCTACAGTGCGGAGGACATCTTTGCTTACCGTAATTCCCTTATGCTTAAAAAATAAAAATCACAAAACACTCCACATAGCACCTTTTAATGGGATAAAAAAGGAATGGGTCTCAGAACATGGCAACACAAAAGCTATTCTTTGAGTAGGACCTGTGACCGGGTCAAAAGTGGTCAGTTTTTGCACGTATTTTATTCCTGCGTCTCCCCTGAGTATTCTAGTTATTTTTGTCTCTGCCAAATACAGCTCTAGAGATATGAGCCTTTTTATTTAGTGCTAATTTTTATGGTCTTTACCACGGGGGTGTGGCTCATAGGGTAATTATGCAGAGGAGTCTAAAAACACACCCACACGGAATCTTCTAAGAAGCGCCACCTTGGAAGACCATAAAAACTAACACAAAAGAAAAAGGCCCATATCTCTTGATCCGTGTGGTAGATTACAAAAAATAAATACAAAACTCTGAATAATATGAAACAGTGGGAATAAACAAAGAGCCAAAAGTGCCCACTTCTGCCCTAGTAAGAGGTCTTTAAGTGTTTTTCTTGTGCAGAAATTACAGCTCTCAAGAGGATCTTAGAAAATGATCTAAGATAAGAATAAAGGCTGCTTTACACACGATATCACTAGCGATCTCATTAGTGATGTGACAAGCCCAGATCATTGTTACGATTTGCCGAGATCGCTCATAGGTCATTTTGTAGCGGTCTCACGTACACATCTCAGAAACAATGCTACATCGTTCAGCGATATATTGTTTGACCAAGGCGGTCGTGTGGATGTTGTTCGTCGTTGGCAGGGTGTCAAACGTAGCAATATGTCTGCTGCATTCCAAACGACGAACAATATTTTGAAACTGAACGATGTGTCAACGATCAACGATTTTCACCCTATTTGCGATCGTTCGGAGTCGCACGTAGGTGTCACACGCAACGACGTCGCTAAAGATGACGGAAGTGCGTCACGAAAACTGTGACCCCGAGGACATATTGTCAGATAAATCGTAGCGTGTAAAGTGGCCTTAAGGCTATGTGCGCACACTGCAGTTTTTTTTTCAGCAACAAATGCACTCTGGCCGAAAAAACGCATCGAAAAAACGCATCAAAAAACGCATGAGTTTGACAAGTTTTTACCCATACGTTTTTTCACAATATTCAATGGAAAAACAGGGAAAAAAGCAAAAGAAGTGACATGCTGCTTCTTTTTTCTGCAACCAAAACTGCAGGCAAAAAAAGAAGCAACGTGCGCACAGCCTTTCTGAATTCTCCTAGATTTGCTGGGGAAGGAAATGCATGCAATTTAGGACAACAAACTGCACCAAAAATGCATCAATAACTGGACTGTGCACACAGGTTCTAAGGGTATGTGCGCATGCTGCAGAAATTTTCTACACCAAAAAACGCACCTTGTAGCTAAAAAACGCACCAAAAACACATGCTTTTTTGGGTGCGTTGTTTTAGCGCTTTTTTTCTGCACCAAAAACTGTAAGGGTAAAAGAAGAAACGTGTGCACAGCATTTCTGGAGAGATTTGCAGATTTGAGCAACAAACTGCATGATAAACTGCACCAAAGCTGCACAGGGCCTTATAGTCCTTCTGCCCCAACATTTTATGCGCAGTAAGGCTGGTTTCACACTACGTTTATTTAACATCCGTCCTGAACGTTTTTTTGCTGCAAAAGCGGATCCTGCTTTTACAGCAAAAAACGCATGCAAACGCATGTCTTATTTTGCAGGATCCTGTCACTGGATGTTTAGGGGCGGGCATTGGAGTCATGTGATCGGGAGTGAGGGGAACAGACTGGGAGCCGGCATCTGACAGCTGCGAGGCTGTAACCAAGGTAAACATCGGGTATTTACTTTGGTTACAAGCGTCTGCAGCTGCTAGGAGCCGGCTCCCTGCACACGTTACCAACGTAAACATCGGGTAACTAAGATAAGTGGTTACCCGATATTTACCTTGGTTACGAGTGTCCGCAGCTCTCAGGTGGGGGAGAGACAGAGAGAGGGAGGAGAGAGAGGGGGAGAGAGACAGAGAGGTAGGAGAGAGATAGACTGATCACGGAGGCTGGTTCTGGGCATGCTCAGTAGAGCAAGCAGGATCCTGTCTATCAGCACGCCAGCGTTCACATGCGTTTGCATGCTGTTTAGTCAGGATCCAGCAATTTTCAGTATTTGGACGCAGCTCAAAAACGCTACAAGTAGCGTTTTTGAAAGATGTTAAAAAACTGCAAGTCGCTGGATCCTCACTATAACGCACGCAAACGCAGGTGAACGCATGTTAACGCGAGTCCATTGCAAATGCATTGAAATGAAAACGCATTTGCACTGGATCCGTTTCTGCGTTAAAAAAACGTTCAGGACGGATGTTAAATAAACATAGTGTGAAACCAGCCTAACTCGATTTGCCATAAATAAGCCATAACATGTTTTGAACTCTTTTGGAAATTAATTTTAGAATTGAATAACTTCACAAATGATTGAATTTGTCTTATTTATTTTTAAAAAAGCGAAAATATCTTTAGATCTTCTAATATCATTAGAATATTGGTCCTAGCAACGATTGATTGTTTTTCTTTTTCAAAACAGTAAAAAGCTAATGATACGGCCATCTTTTTAGGTATGGAAGATTCAGAGGTGATTGGAGTTCACTCATACCTGCCGCTCCCCTTCCCTGCCCAACACCCCTCCCCCCCCAAAAAAAAGTACCATGAAGTATTATCTTGGTACCAGGTAGTAATTAGTTTCTGAATTGCTTGAGGCCGTGTTAACACCCAAAGCACCACAATAACTGCAGAATGAAAACTGCATGCAAAAATGTGTTAAAACCACCAATTATTACATGCAGTAATTGCCAAGATTGTGGTTTCTGCTAAACAATTGTAGTTTTTTTTTTTAAATCTGCCTATTGACAGCCTCGGTCTTCCCTAGGAGGTATGAATTATACATGTTTCTCAATGTTTAGCCAGAACGCTGCCTGCGACATATACCACTGGATTATGGCATATATTGCCAATAGGAAAAATAAATTGTATAATATAAAATAAATATACACCCATGCTGTATGTTGCTGGATAGGAACGCACAGTAAATTATGTATTTATTTCTATAAAGTAAAAAATAAAAGGTATGCTGATGTGCCGCCCCCGTGCCAGCAGCCGCCGCTGCTCAGATCCGGACCTTCAGAGGTGGTGACTTGAGGGTCTCCGGACCCGTGGGTCTCGCGGACACGCCGAATAAAATGGGGGACGTAGATGTATGTGTGGCACCCCTGAGGCTTCCGTCGCCACAGGTCATTGTACCCCATCAGCGGTGTGATGCCCCATTCTGGGTGAGGAAGGGAGTGAACACCGGTCCCCTGGTAAATCCACACTACACCCATTGCTAGGAACACACTGGGACCAGGGATAGTGGCAGAAAACCCTCCCATGCTGCATGCTGAGAGGGGCCGTAAGACCCATCCCTGCTCCCATAGGGTGGTAGCTTAGCAACTGGGGAGGTGGGAGGAGCTACTAGAGAGCAGATAGAGAAAGGAAGGTCAAGTTAGTTTCAGTTTACCTCAGAGAGTGAGAGAGTGAGGAGCCAGCATGTAGCTGTGAAAGAGAAAGAAGCTCTGTGAGCTCAGAGTGTCCGCACAGAGAAAGTAACAGAAGTCGGAGAGAGAGTGGGGAAGGAGGAGGAGGTCTGCAGGAGGCAGGCAAGGGGGAGAGAAAGAAAGACAGCTCTAGTCAGACAGGAGCTAAGAAGAAGAAAGAGACGCTTCCTGGTGAAGATCCTGGGACTCAGAGGGTCCAGGTGACACCAAGCAGAGAAAAGAAGGGATTCCAGGGCCACGGATAGCTGTAGAGCTGTGGTGGCCTGCTCCACAGGAACATCGGTGGAGGGATCAAGCTGCAACAGGGGACGGTCCCTAGAAACCGGAGGAGTGCAAAATTATCTCCAAACAGTAAAAACCGAGGCCCAGGGAAAGTTGTAAACTCCCCAGGCCACAGCCCACAGCAGAACCTCTAGAAAGGGGACGATCATCCGACAGGTGACCCCCCAGCCTGGAGGCTGTAGTGGAGGCCGAGCAGGTTCATCCTAAAAGAGCTAGGCTTAGGAAGACAGCTGAAGACAGAGACACCTTAGAGAGAAGGGTACCGGTTTTTACTCCAAGAATCACCCAGAAACGGCGGAGGTCCCTGACAGTGGGTTCCAGTCGTCTGAGGGCACCAGTGTGCGCATACCAGGACGTGTGAGTAAAGAACTTGAAACTGCACCCTTGGAGTTGCCTCTGTTATTCCGTCTGCTTAGACTTTCACTACACCATAGACTCTCACAAGCTCCAACAGTGCCCCGGGGCATTGCTCCACCTGTGGGGAGCAGTACCATCATTGCTGCCATATCATCACCCCTGAGGCCTTACACAGCAGCGGCGGCTTAACAGCCGCATACCACAGGTGGCGTCACGAACACAAACTTTATTCAAACCCCAAGTCACCAG
Source organism: Anomaloglossus baeobatrachus (assembly GCF_048569485.1). Classification (NCBI taxonomy): domain Eukaryota; kingdom Metazoa; phylum Chordata; class Amphibia; order Anura; family Aromobatidae; genus Anomaloglossus; species Anomaloglossus baeobatrachus. Next base: position 165,457,461 of record NC_134358.1, on the reverse strand, counting down.
CCATATTTAAACTGACACCCACCAGGGCCACGGAGTCGGGCCCCGCCACCACTGACGTCCCCCGGACTAGTCCGGCCCGGCACCGTGTGTCCCATAGCCCTGGGGTGGGCGAGTCAATTTTGGCGTCACGAACAGGATTTCGTGCCCGGTCCCACCGGGTACTGTGTGCCTGAAGAATTGCGCTTAAAAGACGTGTTACTGCGTGTTTCACTGTGAAAACTGCTGCCATTAGCGCTACAGAGAGCGGGAAGAAGGGGGGCGTGCCAGAAGAAAGGGCGCGAAGAGAAGCCCCGCCCCCTTGGTCTTGCCCAGAAAGAGCGCGAAGCGGTGCCCGCCATGGAAGGCGGAAGAAGAAGAAATGGCGCCTAGAAAAGCTGGCCGGCTGGCAGAACAAGTCTAAATGCCAGACCAGCAGAGAGAGAAAATGGCTCCTGTAAGCGGAGGCCAGGGGGAGCTCACCTGGATCAGGCCTGTGACCGCCGCTGAGCTGGAGGCTGAGGTCGGAAGGATGGCTGACGGGATGAAGAAGCAGAGCAGACGGGAGACAGCCGTGTGGGGGAAGGAGATGGTGCTGGCCATGAGGAGTCTGCAGAAGTCTGTGCAGCGAGGCCTGCGTGAGGGTGATGCCCACGTCCATCCAGAGTCCACACACCAGCGATGCCGATCCTGCTGCAGAGCATCTGCGGCCTAGATCTGGGTGAGTCCCATGCTGCCCCTGCCGGCGCGAGTGCCCCAACCCCCGCTGCCATTCCCGCAGTCCCTGAAGAGACGCCCAGCACGGCGACGCCGATCCAGGCCGCAGCCACGCCAGGTGCGGCCCGCCAAGATTTCGCCGCCGGAGCGGCTCCCATCCACACCGCAGCAGCGACGCCAAGCCCGGCCCGTCCAGCTCAGGCCCCAGCAGTGATACCCCGCTCGGACAAGCAAGATCCCGCCGCAGCGGCGACGTTAATCCACGCCGCGGATGCGGCCCGCCAAGCCCAGGCCGCAGCCACGCCAGGTGCGGCCCGTCAAGAATCGGTCACAGCAGCGACTCCAATACAGGCCGCCGCCATGCCAGGCGCGGCCCGCCAAGACCAGCAGACGCAGACTGTGCTGACCGCTGTCTACCTGCTGCCAGGTGGGGAGCCGGAGAAGAATCCCTACATGTAAAGAAGTAAGAAAAGAAGCTGAACTGTATATAGCCCCTGTCTGCCCCTCATTCTTTATGAAGATGTCCCTTTTGTGCTGCCCTAATGTTCTTTTTGAAGATGACACCCTACCCTGCCTTACTGCCCCTTGTACTTTTTGAAGACGTCACCCCCCATGTTTATGTGTTACCGGGCCACTGAACTGGAATGTGGGCCCCGGTGAATGTGATGTCTTATGTGTCCTGTGTAACCAGGCCACTGGACTTAGTGGCTGGTTGAGTTTTTGCACTTTTGTTGATTGAAAAAGAAACGAACTGCCAGGCTACTGGACTTGTTGTAGCCAAGAATGTATATAGTTGCACTTGTTGTGCCCCCTACCAGAATTATGGGGGAAGTGCCCAAACTGTGCAATAGACTGAAAGTGCACACTTAGATGTTTCTTTATAAGAAAGTTTGCAACGTTTAAGTACTTGTGCCTCCCATAAAGGGAAGAAATGTTTTATTGTTTTGTTATGCATAACAAAAATGTTTCTGCAGTTTCTCCCACATGTTTTGTTGTCTTTTCAGCCCGAGGACGTGCTGGGATTCGCTGTGGGGGAGTGTGACGCCCCTGAGGCTTCCGTCGCCACAGGTCATTGCACCCCATCAGCGGTGTGATGCCCCATTCTGGGTGAGGAAGGGAGTGAACACCGGTCCCCTGGTAAATCCACACTACACCCATTGCTAGGAACACACTGGGACCAGGGATAGTGGCAGAAAACCCTCCCATGCTGCATGCTGAGAGGGGCCGTAAGACCCATCCCTGCTCCCATAGGGTGGTAGCTTAGCAACTGGGGAGGTGGGAGGAGCCACCAGAGAGCAGATAGAGAAAGGAAGGTCAAGTTAGTTTCAGTTTACCTCAGAGAGTGAGAGAGTGAGGAGCCAGCATGTAGCTGTGAAAGAGAAAGGAGCTCTGTGAGCTCAGAGTGTCCGCACAGAGAAAGTAACAGAAGTCGGAGAGAGAGTGGGGAAGGAGGAGGAGGTCTGCAGGAGGCAGGCAAGGAGGAGAGAAAGAAAGACAGTTCTAGTCAGACAGGAGCTAAGAAGAAGAAAGAGACGCTTCCTGGTGAAGATCCTGGGACTCAGAGGGTCCAGGTGACACCAAGCAGAGAAAAGAAGGGATTCCAGGGCCACGGATAGCTGTAGAGCTGTGGTGGCCTGCTCCACAGGAACATCGGTGGAGGGATCAAGCTGCAACAGGGGACGGTCCCTAGAAACCGGAGGAGTGCAAAATTATCTCCAAACAGTAAAAACCGAGGCCCAGGGAAAGTTGTAAACTCCCCGGGCCACAGCCCACAGCAGAACCTCTAGAAAGGGGACGATCATCCGACAGGTGACCCCCCAGCCTGGAGGCTGTAGTGGAGGCCGAGCAGGTTCATCCTAAAAGAGCTAGGCTTAGGAAGACAGCTGAAGACAGAGACACCTTAGAGAGAAGGGTACCGGTTTTTACTCCAAGAATCACCCAGAAACGGCGGAGGTCCCTGACAGTGGGTTCCAGTCGTCTGAGGGCACCAGTGTGCGCATACCAGGACGTGTGAGTAAAGAACTTGAAACTGCACCCTTGGAGTTGCCTCTGTTATTCCGTCTGCTTAGACTTTCACTACACCATAGACTCTCACAAGCACCAACAGTGCCCCGGGGCATTGCTCCACCTGTGGGGAGCAGTACCATCATTGCTGCCATATCATCACCCCGGAGGCCTTACACAGCAGCGGCGGCTTAATAGCCGCATACCACAGGTGGCGTCACGAACACAAACTTTATTCAAACCCCAAGTCACCAGCCATATTTAAACTGACACCCACCAGGGCCACGGAGTCGGGCCCCGCCACCACTGATGTCCCCCGGACTAGTCCGGCCCGGCACCGGGTGTCCCATAGCCCTGGGGTGGGCGAGTCATATGAGCTAGGCCGTAATAGGTTCGTGACGCCACCCACGGTGTGTGGTGATGTGAGACACCACCGCTGCTGTTACGGGGCACCTGGGGGAGATGTTATGCAGCAAGATGTTAACCCCTCCGTGGGCAGGGATGGTGGCCCCGGGACCCGATGGCTCTGGTGCATGGGGAATGACAACCGCAGGGGGTTGCTGGTGTACTCACTCTGAAGGAAACACACAAGTCTCTGATAAACCAAGATAATGGTGGCTGGTGCCGCGGCCGGTTGCGTTCGGGATCCCCCACCCGGCTGGTGGTCTCTATCCTTTTCCTGCACTGTTTTAGTAGAAAAGACTTCCTTGTATGAAACGTAGGAGTCCGCTCCCGACTGGATGTGGCCTAAGGAGCCGTGTCCGCAGACGCTGGCCCGTGGGATCTATGGGCCTTGGCGGTGACCTCTTATCCATAATCGGTGGTCTGTTGTCTTCTATGAGGGACTTTGGGTGGGACAGGACCTCTAGTCCTGGCCTCAATCGGTTAATTAACCAGTTCCAGTAGGTTCTGGTTCCTGGCTTCAAGGTCCGAATACCCCCCTTTGTGCTACGGTTTTGGGGTTGGTTCCCCGTGTCGGTACCGGCGGGCTACAACCATGGCCTGGTCCAGCTCGGTTCCACCGAGCCGTCTTCCTGTCTCCTGTTGACGGAGACCACCGTCTGCCTCCTAGCCAGTGGCACCAGGGCTCCTACCCTGGTACCTGTCAGTTTGCTTCAAGCCTAACACACAGGCCTGACCTCCACTCTCCACTACTCTGAACTGATCTGCACTGCTGCTTTTCCCGCCCCGGGCTGTCTAAACCCCTGGGTGGGCGTGCACCAACCACCTAGCCATGCCCACTGGTGTGTCTAACTGTCCCTAAGGGGGTGACTAGGGTTTAATGGTTGGCTGTGTGTTTCCTAATGAGGGAAGGTGTTATGCAGGGGCCTATTTGTGACTACCTGGTTTTGCCAGGGCGTCACACTGACATATACTGGCCCAACACATGCCAAAATGCCATACACGGCTGGTGCATCGAATGCTATACATATGTACAGGAAATGGATTGAATGAAGTAAATGCCGTGTTTCCCCAAAAATAAGACAGAGTCTTATATTATTTTTTGCTCCGAAAGATGGGCTAGGGATTATTTTTAGGGGGATGTCATATTATTCAACGAACAAAAATCCACATTTATTCAAATATAATCATGTCATCACATTTTGGAACATCAACATTTTGTGTTAATCCGATTACTGGTTCAGATGCACATTTTCTTATCATATCTTCTATTCTCATGTTGCAGAACCAGTCCTATAGTTGTGGGTACATACCATATTTACATTGCATGCTTATATATATTACTAGAAGGTGGCCCGATTCTACGCATCGGGTATTCTAGAATTTACGTATTGTGTAGTTAATGTATGATTTTTGTTATAAATATATATAGATGTTGTTGTGTGTAGTTACCAAGTGTTTGTGTAGGGCGCTGTACATGTTCTGGGTGTTGTCTGGGTGTGGCGAGGGGTGAGAGCGGTGTTGTTTGTGTGTTGCGTTGTGTGTGTTGCGTTGTTTGTGGAGCACTGTGTGTGTGTGTTGCGCGGTTTGTGTGGGTGTGGGGTGTGTGTGTGTTTTGGTGGGAGGTATGTTTTGTGCAATGTGTGTGTTGTGCGGCATGTGCGTATATTTGTGTGTGCCGCGCTGTTTGTGTGTTGGGTGTCTGTGTAGGGTGGTGTTTGTGGTTCCCAGTGTGTGTGTGGTGTTGTGCAGTGGGGGGAGGTGTGCACCCCCCATCGTGCTCCATCCCCCATGCTGCGCACCCCCCGTCGTGCTCCATCCCCCATGCTGCGCACTCCCCATCGTGCTCCATCCCCCATGCTGCGCACCCCCCATCGTGCTCCATCCCCTATGCTGCTCACCCCCCATCGTGCTCCATCCCCCATGCTGCGCACCCCCCATCGTGCTCCATACCCCATGCTGCGCACCCCCCATCGTGCTCCATCCCTCATGCTGCGCACTCCCCATCGTGCTCCATCCCCCATGCTGCGCACCCCCCATCGTGCTCCATCCCCCATGCTGCGCACCCCCCATCGTGCTCCATCCCCCATGCTGCGCACTCCCCATCGTGCTACATCCCCCATGCTGTGCATCCCCCATCGTGCTCCATCCCCCATGCTTCGCACCCCCATCGTGCTCCATCCCCCATGCTGCGCACTCCCCATCGTGCTCCATGCCCCATGCTGTGCACTCCCCATCGTGCTCCATCCCCCATGCTGCGCACTCCCCATCGTGCTCCATCCCCCATGCTGCGCACTCCCCATCGTGCTACATCCCCCATGCTGCGCACTCCCCATCGTGCTACATCCCCCATGCTGCGCACACCCCATCGTGCTCCATCCCCCATGCTGCGCACCCCCCATCGTGCTCCATCCCCCATGCTGCGCACCCCCCATTGTGCTCCATCCCCCATGCTGCGCACCCCCATCGCGCTCCATCCCCCATGCTGCGCACCCCCCATCGTGCTCCATCCCCCATGCTGCGCACCCCCCATCGTGCTCCATCCCCCATGCTGCGCACCCCCCATCGTGCTCCATCCCCCAATGCTGCACACTCCCCATCGTGCTCCATCCCCCATGCTATAATAGTTCTCCTATTATACTCAGAGAGGAGTATAATAGGAGGACTATAATATGAGGAGTAGTCCTGGGGGGAGAGGAGTATAATGCCTGCACATGTGTACCGGGAGCCGGTGTACGCTGGTAACTATGATACACATCGGGTAACTAAGGGACCTTAGTTACCCGATGTGTATAATGGTTACCAGCGTTCACCGGCTCCGTCACGATCCCAGCAGCGCAAGGTTATGTCTGGCGATGCGTGCGGAGGGCCGGGGCGAGCGGCCAATCCATTCGGAGGGTGGGGCCAGGCCGAGGCGAGCGACCAATCCGTGGGGGTGCTCGGGGCAAGGCCGCTGGGAAGCCGGTGTACACTGGTAACTATGATACACATCGGGTAACTAAGGGACCTTAGTTACCCGATGTGTATAATGGTTACCAGCGTTTACCGGCTCCGTCACGATCCCAGCAGCGCAAGGTTATGTCTGGCGATGCGTGCGGAGGGCCGGGGCGAGAGGCCAATCCGTGCGGGGGGGCGGGGCCAGGCCGAGGCGAGCTACCAATCCGTGGGGGGGCGGGGCCAGGCTGAGGCAGCAGCCAATCAGACGCTTGTCACCGTAAGGACACAATTTTGGAGCAAGACAGACAGACAGACAGAATAAGGCAATTATATACATAGATTCCCTATGTACTGCTAAGTTTACCCCCAAATGAAAGCAGACACCCCCTAAAAGAATCACACTTACCAGTCCCCAAACAATTAGAGGTGGCAAGTGAATGGGCTCTCACATACAATTTTGCATTGGTGCCCCCTGGTGACAGGAAACAGTATCACTCGTGCGGAGTGCTACTGGTACCAGATCTGCTTGTGACAGCTGCAATGCAATGTAGATGTAACGGCAAGGGACCTGAGAGCAACGCAGATCTGTGTAAAGGTCGATCCACTATCGAAACTTGCCAACCGTAAGTGTTTGGGGTCTGGTAAGTGCGATTTCTTTCTTTTTTTGGGGGGGGTCTACTTTCTTTTTGGGGTGCCTGCTTTCTTTGATGAGGAGCCCTGCTGTATTCTTTAACCTTTTTAGCTGTTTGGACGCTTCCTTGTGGAACCACAACTAGGGCTTATTTTTGGAGCAGGGCTTATATTTTAAGAATAATCAAAAAAGCCCTAATAATCCTACAGGGGCTTATATTTGGCTCAGATCTTATTTTAGGGAAATCAGGGTATACACTCAATATAGAGAAAACAGAGCCAAAAAGAGAAGACATGACTGGAGAAAATGCTTACCAAGAGAACTTCCCCAGCAACACCTCGATTATTGAAAACAACACACCTAAAAACAATAGAATGTTATGTGAATATACACTAACAGTGGTAGATAAAAGACAATTGCACTGTTATATAATAGTACCTGACAGATTTTATAGTACCTGCAGTAATGTGACAGACCTAAACACATTATGACTAGAGATGGGCGAATAGTAACTATTCGTGGTTTGGATAATGCTTACTGAGTACCGGAATAGTACTGTGGGATTTGTTATGAATCATCCGAACATGAATAGTTACTATTCACCCATCACTAATTATGACATTGGATGCATTAATAATTAACGTTAATGATCACCTCTGAAACTTACATTTCTGTGAGGTTGTAATTTGAAATTGGACCTAAAAACAAAAAATGATGCTCAAAAGGTGGGAATTCGCTGACATCAACTCCTACGTGGGAGTAGGACAGGAACCCGAGATTAAAGGAATACTAAACCTAGAACTGACTAATTACAGTACATAGCAGATAATCGCCTTCCCAAACTTGTCAGGCTGAAGGATTTACTACATGTACATGAAAGTCTTGTATAAATCTTCAGGAGTACACAGGGCTTAACTACTGCTGAGTTGTTCCATTTTTCTGGTATAGAATGGCTTACTCACAAGGGTACTAACAAGATCTTAGGAAGGATATGGGGGGAGGCTCCTGCTGCAGCAAGTTTTATCACAGACAGTCTCAGCAAGTGGACAGAAAAAAAAAAAAGAAAGATGCCGAGATCTGTAGGAGAAATGGTTTGTTGCAATTTAAGACAAAAGAGGGTGAGAGGAAAAAATGAAATGAAGGAAGAGCTGTAATTTTTTTGCTTTTCTATATCTATATTAATTTTAGTGAATATATTTTACATCTAAATTGATTACACTTTACGACTTTAGTCTTTCTAGATGGAGCTCAGATAGCAGAACCTATACTCATTTTTCCGATCACCTAACAAGTGTTCTAGATGTGATTGTGGGATTTTATAAAATGGGCTCCTCGTATTTAAAGAAATCAGGGAATATGTCATCATCTTACAGTGTATTGTGAAAACCATTCTGCTTCCTGGATTGTAGGAGCATATCCTCCACTGAGAAAGTAACTGGAATGACGGGGCATTATTTTACTGCCATGATTCAGTGCTTAATCTTGTGACGGCGCCAGAAGTAATGCAAAGTTGAAAGCATCATCACTTCACCATCTGCTGAGTGGGTGAAAGGTTTATTAAGCCAAATTGTATTCCCTGTTATACTTAATAAAGGAACCTCTTATAATTCACTTTCTACATGTCGTGACCAGCAACAAGACTTTAGTGAACTTCGGACAAGGGTCCAAATTCAGACAAACAGACATAGAAAGGTTAATTTTTCTAATAATGTTGAACTAGACTAAATAGAAAATACTGATGATACAATACTATAATATAGACACTTGGACTATATGGACAAAGCAATGATGACAGGGGACATGGTTTGTTGGGGTGAAGAGATCCGCAGCCGGTCTGGACTCCTAAAACCAGCCTATATCATCAGTTTATATACATTGACTATTAAAAAAATTATACAAGGCCAAATACGGTATCCTAACCAATTACAATGAATCTGTTAAAAATGAATGTTATATGTATGGTGTCATATGGCAAAAAAGAAAAAGAAAACTTCAGCTCACCGACTTGCTGCAAACCCTCTCCTATTCCAGGGTACAGTGCGCAGAAAGGCTGAGATAGCCTGTACCGTCATTTTCTTTATATACCCTTGAGTTTAATGGGAGAGATTGATCCAATAAACAGATCGGAGTAGTGCATGCTGTGATTTCTGGTCCATGTGTAAAAACATTTATATACCATGTCTGCATAAGCCCTAAATCTTTTGATTTATGAGTTTAAGACCAATGGGCATGTATTTGTGGATAACTACTTTAACAAATTAATGTGCATTTACTGACCAGACATTGTCTGTGTCAACAGCGCCAAAACAAGACGCTGACACATGAAGGGCCGTGCACATCAATTTCTTCATTATGTTAAAATGGTGTTGTAGAAAAGCATAGCCTGGTTACACAATGTAATGTAGCTAGAAGTAGAGGTAGATTAGTACAGTTCATTGAGACATAAAGCAATCTTCTATATTGTCAACCTCAAATCTGTTCTTTTTGGTTAGTTAGACTAGTGAATAGTAAAGTGAAGCTGTCAGGTGCAATATGCACCCAGAACCACGAGCCGTTCTGGGTGCACCTATTGCTAATCCCTGCCTAACTATCCCTGTATACACTAGTATAGATAAAGGGATCTTTAAGAAAAGTATTTTTAAAGATCTTTTATCATATGCTAATGAGCGAGGGGACTAGTCGCAGGCGTGTTAGTTCCTGTACTCATTTCGCCCTGTGGGTGTGCTAACATGCTAAGAAGGCGGAATAAGTACAGGAACTAACACCTCTGCGATAGAACCTGCGCTCATTAGCATGTCATAAAGGATCTTTAGAAATAATCTTTCTAAAGATCTCTTTATCTATGCTACTAGATACAGGGACAGAGATTACAAATATGCACCCAGAACTGCTCGTGGTTCTGGGTGCATAGTGTACCTGACAGGTTCACTTTAAAATTTAACTGTTGTTTTTATTTTTTATTTCATATTATTTTCCCATTACTGAGATAGGAGATGGCAGGTGATACAGAGGGAGGAGCTAAAGACAGAGCTCCGCCCCTCATATACATAGGAAATGGCAATTGGTACTGATGAGATTCTATGATGATGGGAGGAGCTAAATACAGTGAAAGAAGCTAGATGCAGAGCTCCATCCTTCTTCTTTCTTCTATCTACATAGGAGATGGCAGTTGGTACTAATGAGATTCTATGATGGGAGGAGCTAGATACAGAGGGAGGAGCTAAAAGCAGAGCTCCGCCCCTCCTATCTACATAAGAGATGGCAGTTGGTACTGATGAGATTCTATGACAGGAGTGAGGCGCAAGATACAGAGGGAGAAGCTAAAAGGCAGAGCTACAACCCTCCTATCTACATAAGAGATGACAATTGGTACTGATGAGATTCTATTATGATGGGAGGAGCTAAATACAGAGGGAGGAGCTAGATGCAGAGCTCCGCCCCTCTTCTATCTACATAGGAGATGGCATTTGGTACTCATGGCGGGAGGAGGGAGGAGCTAGAGCACCGCTCTATCCTATATACATAGAATCTCATGAGTAACAGCTGCCATCTCCTATCTCAATAATGGGAAAGTCTTCACTAAATACAGATTTTACCTCAGAATTGAGAATTTTGATGATGACTGATCATGTCATGGATGTGTCTGGACCTTCAGGTGCTGCTGCTGGGACCAGGTGCAGAAGGGCCCGGCGATCGTCCAGACGCTAATGGACGCTGTCCGTTTAAGGGTTTGATTTAGATTTTTTTTCTGTTTCATTACCAGGTTGGAGGAGCCTTTCCTCCACCTGGTAATTAAGGGCCTTTATAACGTGGGGCCTCTCACTCCTCCAGTGCGGGTTATACTCTTCACTTAGAGAAGTTGCTGCTCAGGAGTGCATGTGGCTTCAGACTACTGTTGCTGTATATTCTGAAGATTCCCTCTCAAGATAAGTTGTTGTTTTTCCTTTTGCTGTTTATTTTTGGTATTTGTTTTTCCCTCTGTGGATTGGTGGCTGGTGGGATTTAGTCCTAGGGTCTGACTAGGAGACAGGGGCTCGTTGGCGGACCACACCTCCTAACCCTTATAGGTACCTATGGTTTGAGGGCTAGTGCAGGGCCCCAGAGTGTCAGGGTCAGTGCAGGAGCTCCCTGGTTACCCCCCCTCTTTGTGTTTCAGCCTCCTTTATTCCCAGGAGTCCTCTTGCAGGGTGTCTCTCCCCACACCCAGCGTGACAGATGAATTGTGGCAGAGAAAGAAGCAAATTTGTCTGATAAGATTTTTTACAAAGTGACTTATTTTCATGTGTACTATTGATTTATGAATAAAGAATTAAAATTACAGTTACGCTAAGGGATTTACCAAGAATTAGTAAAGAATATATATATTTTTTTTTTAAACCATAACTTTTTATTAGTAATTATTGTCAGATGTTACATCATATTGTCATCACATTATCAGCAAAAATCACAATAATATGGGTATTAGAAAGGAAACTTAACAAGGGAGAGGGGGGGGGGGAAGGGAATGGTGATATCACATCAATTTCCGGGTCACATTCTCCATATATACATCTGTAGATTTATTTGGTAAAGAATATTTTAATTGACTTCTCGAGCTAGTTAGTATTCATTTGTAGCAAACATAATGGCTGCCTTGTGTAAGGGAAGAGCACCAGTCACATCAGATCGTCAACGGGCATCTGGTTTATCTACCAGGTTATTAGGTTACCAGTAAGAATAGCTCCTAAACCAGTCTGCGTTTACATTCTGCATTATTGAGCATTACCTGTATCCAAGCGCTTCGCTGTGCTTAATCATATGAAGAATATAGGATTCCCGACTTGTTCCTGTGAGGCCAGGCAGTAGAAGGATTGTAGGTCTTGTGCCGCCATCAGGGTAAAGTGTATTATCATCATTACTAAACCAGTCCAGTGAAATCTGCCCTCCATCTGCTGTTCTAATTAGCTCGCTGTAAGGCACAAAGGAAAACGTACACTTTAATTAGATTTCTGCTAAGAAGCTGTAATGATAACTACATAGATTTTAGCCCACAAAAGACTGCTTACGAGTAATCTCAGAAGGAAATGACAGCAAAACCACTGCACACCGTCCAATATGGTGGTTGAATAGAAAAAAGTGACCAGATAAACTGAACAGATTTATATTGGCCTTGGGACATACGGATAAAAACAGTCCAATAATAGGGGAAGTTTCTGAAAGTTTTCTGAAGCTGCCTTGAAACAGGTAATGTTTTGTCCAAAAAACCCTTTTAAATAAGACAAGTTAATGCTGTATACTGCCAGTGCTCGTGTAATGTAACGTTCTACGCTGTAATTAATGTGGTTCTGCAGTGGTTTAATGCTGTCACACACTGTACAATAAATCCAGCCCCAGATAGGAGAATACATACTCATCAAAATTAGAGAACACACAATTTCCTAAAGGTTAAGGTCATTGTGTAGTCCTATGTGATTATATCCTAACATGAGTAAACTCGCAGTATTTTAAGCAAATTTCATAAATTGAATTTATTGTAAAGCACATAACAGAAATGCGAATGAGATAAATGTAAAAGAACCCTGATCAGAATTAGAGAACATTTTCAGATACTTGCAAGTTATTGGTGTTAATCTGGCACCTGGTGCTAATTTCATTAATTATCTGACAAACCCTATTTAACTGGCAGCCTAACTTTCCAGTTTGCACTGACTTTGCAAAAAATGTTGTGCCCTTCCAAAGTGACTGAAACCCTCCGGCAGCAGAATGTCGAAATGAAGAAGAAAGGGGTATCAGCTTTAGCAAGAGAAGTTGGTCGTTCCAAGTTCATGATTTCGAGAATATTGCATCTTTACAAAATCACAAACTCTTTCAAGTCCCCCAAGAAGGCTGGTTGCCCTCGAAAGACAAATACAAGAGAGGACAGGATAATGAGGAGAATCTCCATGGGTAATCGTTTTCACACTGCAGATGGAATTGCTCGAAACTTCAGCACTGAACAGGGTAAGGATCTGTCTTGTCATACAGTGTCACAACGTTTAAGAGCATTTGGACTGAAAGCCCACTCTGCAGTGACCAAATTTCTCATTAGCAGAAAGAATCAAAACGCTAGATTCACCTTTGGTGAGGAGTGTGTTATGTGGCCAGAGGAGAAGTGGTCCACAGTTCATTTTAGTGATGAAAGCAAATTTAATTTAATTTATTTGGGTCTGACGGGAAACATTATGTTCGTCGACAAACTGGGGAAAGACCGAACCCAAAGTGTTTTAAGAAGTCAGTGAAAGGTGGTGGAGGAAGAATCATGGTTTGGGGAATGTTTTCTGCAGCAAGAGTTGGACCTCTCATACAGCTGCATGGCAGAGTGAATTCAAGTGTGTATCAGAAACTTCAACAACAACATGTGGTTCTTTACTTGTGTCATTCATCACTCAATCAGCCAGCAATTTTCATGCAGAAAAATGCCCCCAGTCACACAGCAAAATGGGTAAAGCAGTTCCTTGAAATAGAAAACATTGAAACAATGAAATGGCAACAACCCAGAGTCCTGATCTAAACTCAATAGAAAACCTCAGGGAAATCCTTGGTGACAAAGTTATGGCCCAGAAAAAAACAACAGTCAAAGAATTGTGGCAGAGATTGGAAGAAGAGTGGACCAAAATTACAAATTACAACAGAGCAGTGTGAGAGACTAGTGATATCCTATTGCTGCAGATGTGCTGAAGTCATTCAAAGCAAAGGCCTGTACACTTCCTACTGATTGGTGACTTGTTACCTTCAGAAAATTTAGTTATAATCTTTCTCTGTGCTACAGTCATTGTTGTTCTCTAATTATGATCATCACATTTTGGGCAAAATAAAGGTTTTATGTTGATAAACTTTGGATCTTTTGTAAAACACTGTTTTAGTGGCATGGCGTACCCTTTACAAAAAAAACCTTCAAATGTTGATCAATGTAGATTACACAATATTTCTGTAAAAAGCAAGTGATCATTAATTGTTGTCTTATTAAATTTTGATCTCCAGTGTACATCTGGACCTTGGTGATAATTTTAAGTGGTATGTGTGGAGAAAACCAGGCACTGCTCATTATCTGCCCAATACAATCCCAACAGTGAAACATGGTGGTGGCAGCATCATGCTATGGGGGTGTTTTTCAGCTGCAGGGACAGGACGACTGGTTGCAATTGAAGGAAAGATGAATGTGGCCAAATACATAGATATCCTGGAAGAAAACCTCTTCCAGAGTGCTCTGGACCTCAGACTTGGCTGAAGGTTCACCTTTCAACAAGAGAATGACCCTAAGCACACAGCAAAAATAACAAAGAGGTGACTTCAGAACAACTCTGTGACCATTCTTGACTGGCCTAGCCAGAGCCCTGACCTAAGCCCAATTGAGCATCTCTGGAGAGACCTGAAAACGGCTGTCCACCAACGTTCACCATCCAACCTGATGGAACTGGAGAGGATCTGCAAGGAAGAATGGCAGAGGATCCCGATATCCAGGTGTGCAAAACTTGTTGCATCATTCCCAAGAAGATTCATGGCTGTACTAGCTCAAAAGGCTGCTTCTACTCAATCATGAGCAAAGGGTGTGAATACTTATGACCATGTGATATTTTAATTGTTCTTGCTTAAACAAATTTGCAAAAATTTCTACATTTCTGTTTGGGTTTTTTTTCCTGACAAGATGGGGTGCAGAGTGTACATTAATGAGAAAAAAATGAACTTTTTTGAATTTACCAAATTGCTGCAATGAAACAAAGAGTAAAAAATTTAAAGGGGTCTGAATACTTTCCGTACCCACTGTAATTTTGTGAATGGAATGTGAAAAAAAAATGTAAAAAAAACAGTTCATGTATACTTTTTCAATGCACTGTAGATTTTTTCCAATTCTGATATTTTTTATGTTGTCGTAACACTACTCCATTTCCCGATGGATTAATACAAGGCAGCACTTATACTGGCATGATCTGTACCTATTTTATACAGAAAACTATTTAGTGGCTTCTGCATGCCACTTTTGCCTCCCAAATCACATCATTAAAAACCTCCCTATAGGTGAATTCATAAGGGGACATCAAACCTGTTCTTTTTATGAATTCTGTTCTGTGTAATTCACCAAAGAGGTTATAAAGAGAGAGATCTATATAGAGCCCAGATAAAAGGATTAGCAAAACCACGCCATTACATTTCTTTATTCTAGACGGATAGTATTTCAGATAGCATTACACAGGTTGTGTTCTCTTACAGATTACTCCACTGTTGTTAACCTCTTCACCCCCAGCTAATTTAGGTTTTAGTTTAGTTTTTTCCCCTGCATTTCTTTCAAGAGACATACTATTTTTATTTTTCTTCAACATAGCCATATGAAGGCTTGTTTTTTTTTTCATGGACGAGTTGTACTTTTGAATGACACCATTCATTTTGCTACATAGTGTACTAGGAAAAAAATAAATTAAAATAAAAACAAGTGTAGTGCAATTGAAATAAAATGCAAATCCATATTTTTTTTTTGTAATATTACGATGTTATCTATATGGAAAAACTGACCTGGCAGTATCATTCCCCAGGTCAATATGAGTATATAGATAAAGTGGAATCTTGGTTTGAGAGAACAATCCGTTCTGGGAGTGCTTGTAAACCAAGTTACTGTCTAGCAAAGCAAGATTTCCAATAGGAAATCACTGGAATGCAGACAATTTGTTCCACAACTTGTTAAATGTCCCATCCTGGTCCCCTATTGTGCAATTCCACACACACACAAACACACACACATATTATGCTCACCTTACCTTCCGTTCCATCGCCGGCCTCCTGGTTCTTGTAGTTCGCCGTTACATGATGTGTATCTGGTAACCATCGCAACCGATGCTGGACCTTCCACTGCCAGAGCGCTGACATCAAAGGCATGAGCCGCTTGCCTCTGATTGGCCAGCACGCTGCCTTTGAAAAGCGGCTGACAGCGGAAGTTCCTCCATCGTCGCAATGGTTACCCAATACACATCCTGTACCGGCGGACTACAAGAACCAGGAGGCCGGCGAGGGAATGGAAGGTAAGGTGAGCTTAATATGTGTGTGTGTGTACGTGTGGACTGCAAGAGCGAGTCAGAGCGCGGTGAAAGTACGGAACCGGAAATGTGTGCGGTGAGTATTTGCGCGTACAGCAAATATTGCTCTAAACTGAGTTACAAATTTACAGCAAGCTTTGCTCGTATAGCGAAATACTTGCACACCAAGTTACTCGTAAACCGAGGTTCCACTGTACCAAGATATATAGATAGATATTTAAAAAACACTAAAGAAAAAAGATCAGAAATAAAGAATTTTGCTTGTGTCGCTACTTTCTGAGACCCACAACGTTTTCATGTTTAGTAATATGCGGCTGTGTGATGGCTTACTTTTTGCCACTGAGTTGATGTTTTTATTGATACCATTTTTGGGTAGATAAGATGTTTTATTTCATTTTTTTTTATAATATTGTTTTGGGTTTTTTTAACTATATTTTTATTCAAATTTTTCAATAACATAACACTGGCATAAGCGAATTCAGCATTGTAAATTCAATTCAAAAACATTACATTGTCATGTTTGATCATCCCAAATTCCATACCAGTTTTTAAAATCAATAACCGTAACATGGCAAGATAAAGCAAAGGAAAGCAGCGACCCCTTAACCCGTCATTCTTATCATTCCCCCCATTGAACCCTTGTGAACATGGTAATGACATACAATAAAGAAGTCCCACTCAAATCGGTTATTTCCCCCTCTCCTTTTAGTCAGCTTTCAGCCTTTCCTCCTCCACCTCCAAGCCATCCAATGTATCCTTCAATTTTTCAGTATGATACCAGACTGTGTCTTTGAAAGGTGACATAATCCTGACTATCTCCTCCCGAGTACAATAGGCCAGTATGAATTTCTTCCATTTGTTATAGTGCTGTCGTATTCTATCCGCCCTCCTTTCTGCATCCAATCCTTCTATTTCAAGAAGATGCATGAGCTGACCCAAGATCTCTTCAATCGTGGGGACCCTAGACTCCAACCAATTTTTTAGTATCGCTCTCTTGGCTGCCAGAAGTATCACATGTATAAGTCTGGGTGGGTTAGTCACCTTCCCGTTTTATTGAAATGTTGCCGGAACCAAAAAATATAATTCTGGAGTTTTGTTTTTTTTTTCCCCCATTACTTTACGGATGAGATTAATTTATATTTTGATAGATCAGACATTTCTGATCTCGGCGATACCATATGCATACAAAAAGGGGTGTGATTTGAACTTGTTTCTTATTTAAAAAATAAGGGGGACTTGGGGACAGGGGACTTGAAGCTGCGATCTTGCAATCACCTGTGCTATGCACAGCAGTGCATCAAAATAAATACAAAACACGATCTCCTATGAATGCCAGCTTAATTGGTTAACACCCACCGCTGTTAGCGGCACTTGAAATTAGCTAGGTGCCAGAAAACATGCAGGCTCGATGTGTGACCCTGCATCAAAGGCAGGGAGATGGCTGATTACATAAGTATGTCATAGGTCATGAAGGGGTTAATATCGATTATACAGCTCTGATCAGCAGAAATGCTGCATTCTTTTGTGAGCCGAAAATCTGTCGGCTTTAACAGGAAATATGTCATGATAGCGACATCACATGACCCATCGCTACCATGGCAACCATTGGCTCACCGTGATCGCATCATGGGGCCTCATATGGTGGTGGGGAACGGTGCGTTCCCCACCGCAGCCATTTAAATTGCCCTGTCTGTAGTTGACAGCGTGATCTAAGCGGTTAACAGATGTGGGTGGACCACGGATCCACCCGCGCCTGTTAGCCCCACATGTCTGCTGTTCAAATCAGTAGATGTGCAGGGATCACTGCTGGCTAACCACAGCAGCCGGCAGTAATTACCCTGATATGACCAAGGATTTAGAGTTAAGTCCTTACTGGTAAAGGGGTTAAAGGGAATCTGTCAGCAGGTTTTTGCTATGTAATCTGACAACAGCATGCTGTAGGGGTTAAACAAAATCAACTATGCCAATCTTATCAGGCTGTGCGTGCTTTACTTAAAGTGAAGGTTTCGCAAAAAAAAATGAAAATTCAATAACTGAAAAAATGTAAAGTATTAATGTTTTGTTTAAATATTATTATTTGTTTTTAATTGAGCAAAATATATAAAAAAATGTTTAAAAGATTGATATTTTCCACTCTTAAACACTAGGGGGAGCAGCTGCTGAAATCCTACTGCAGAGCTACTGTAGAACTAGCTCACATTACAGCTGCAGTAGAAGTGGGCAGAATCAGCTCTCCTGTGTGTGATGTCACAGCTCCCCTCCCAATCTGGGTGTTTCCAACAAAATAAAGGAAGATGAAGTTTAAGATCACAGTGCGGAGCCATGTTGTTGGTGACCGCAAAGTGATCCTAATGTGTAAAGTGTCACCAAGGACAGCTGCATAGTGCCACATAGCGCTCTGTACACCCCGTGCCAGCAATGATCTGCCACACGCATGGCCACCCACAATGCTCTGCCGCACGCACGCCCGCAATGCTCTGCCACATGCACGCAATGCTCTGCCACACGCACACAATGCTCTGCCACATGCACGCTCGCATTCCATGCTCCTCCGTATACCACACTCTGCTGTGTTCCGTGCACAGTTGTATTCTGCACCCTGCTGTATACCGCGCTCTTCTGTATTTTGTGCTACTCCGTATTCCACGCGCTGCTGTATACCGCGCTCTGCTGTATTCCATGCTCCTCAGTATACCACGCTCCGCTGTATACTGTGTTCTGCTATATTCCGTGCGCTGCTGTATTCTGCAACCTGCTGTATACTGCGCTTCGCTGTATTCCTTGCTCCTCTGTATACCGTGCTTTGCTGTATTCCATGCTCCACTGTATTCCATGCTCCTCCATATACCGCGCTCCACTGTATTCAGTGCGGCACTGTATACCGCGCTCTGCTGTATTCCATACTCCTCCGTATAATGCACTTTGCTGTATTTCACACTTCGCTCTATACTGTGCTCTGCTGTATTCTGTGCGCCGCTGTATTCTGCGCCCTGCTATATACCACGCTCTGCTGTATTCTGTAGGAGCAGCGGCCCGAGGTTAGCACACGAGCAGCGGGGGGGGCAGTGGCCGCGTGGAGGAGAGAATGGCGGCGGCGGGAGAAAGGCGGGGCTGGGGGGAGAGTGCGGGGGCGGGAGGGGCAGTGGGGGAGGGGGAGCGGTGGGGGGAGGGATTGCGGCGGCGGCCCGCTGCCGGTACTCACAAAACCCAAACGGATGACAGGGGGAAAGTGCAGCACACAGCATACACTGTGAGCTCCACAAAGATGATGCCGATCTCCTCCCTCTGCTGTGATCTGGACAGCCCAGGGGGCGCATCCATTTCACAGCAGAAGCCGTCTCTGTCTCACTAATGTATGTGATACATCATTGGATTTAAAGTATCTTTTCCTATATTATGCTGTTCACAGATGAGGTAACAAAAGCCTGGTGACAGATTCCCTTTAAATAAAGTTAGTTTCATTCACAGCAAAAAACACAGTTGCATTTTTGCACTCTCATTTCTGTCAATGATGAAAAAAAGCTGCAAAAACACTGAAAGAATTGACATGCTGCTTCTTTCAAAAACTTCTAGAAAAAAAACACACAGCAAAAAAGCAATGTGTGAACATAACAGGTTTATATTCAGTCCTGCTCTGGCAGACTCCGCAGCACATCCCAGGTCTCCTCCACCTTCACTCCCAGGCACTTCTCTCTGCTCAGTTTGGGCAGCAGTAAGGCTATGTGTGCACGTGTGCGCTCTGCACCGCACCGAAAATGTGCGCTTCAGAGTGCAGCTGAAAAGCTGCGTTCTGAAGCGCATGGTGCCGGCAGATTTGTGCGCTCTGCATGCTGCCTCTCCCTATAGACAGCATGCAGAACGCACGAAAGAAGTGACATGTCACTTCTTAGAACGCAGCGATTCGGCAAGCAGCCGAATCGCTGCGTTCTAACATGCCACGTGAGCACGGCCCCTGCACAATCTCCATAGATTGTGCAGGGGACGCAGGACGCATGCAGTTACGCTGCGGTGCAGAACGCAGCTTAACTGCATGTAATACGCACACGTGCGCACATACCCTAAACTGATCACCTAGTGACCCATTTCCTGATTCTAGTAAAAACACTGCAGGTGCTCTCCTAATCAAACCCTGTAGAGCTTGGAATTAACCCAGTCCTACCAGGCTTTGCTACACTATGCACATTGTCTATATAGTTACGAGTGAACACTGTCACACACATTATATAGGTTGTACAATGAGCCATTTAAAGCGGGCTTTACACGCTACGATATATCTAACGAGATGTCGGCGGGGTCACGTCGTAAGTGACGCACATCCGGTATCGTTAGTTATATCGTAGCGTGTGACAACTATGAACGGGCAGAAATACTCACCTTCTCGTTCATTGTTGACACGTCGCTCATTTTCTAAAAATCGAACGTCCTGTTGTTCATTTTTCCCGAGGCAGCACACATCGCTACGTGTGATACCTCGGGAACGATGAACTGCAGCTTACCTGCGGCCGCCGGCAATGCTGAAGGAAGGAGGTGGGCGGGATGTTTACGACCCGCTCATCTCCGCTCCTCCGCTTCTATTAGCCGGCCACTGTGTGACGTCGCTGTGACGCCGAACGTCCCTCCCCCTTCAGGAAGTGGATGTTCGCCGCCCACAGCGAGGTCGTATGGAAGGTAAGTGCGTGTGACGGGGGGTTACAGCATTGCGCGACACGGGCAACAAATTGCCTGTGCTGCACAAACAATGGGGGCGGGTGCGATCGCAAATCTGATCACATGATTAATTGTAACGTGTAAAGCAGCCTTTAGGCCTGATTCACACGTCAGTGATTTTGGTACATATGTGCTAGTTTTTATACGTACCAAAATTACAGACATACGCAGACACATTATAATCAATGGGTCTGCGCATACATTAGTGATTTCTCACTGACCGTGTCTCCGTGCGGCGTATACACCTGTCCATGATTGCCGCACGGAGACATGTTCATTTTTTTCTAACATCACTGATGTCCCACGGACCACACTATGGTGTGATCCGTGAAACATGTACCACAAAAACACGGACATTGAAAAGAAAAAGCATTTTTAACTCACCTTCTCCAGCGCTGCTTGTCTCCGGCCTCAGGTGCCTCTGCTTCAGAGTCGGCTGCTTATTCTCATGCATATTCATGTATGCAGGAACAGCTGACCCGGAAGTAGCTGCAGGAGGAACGGAAGCACAGCGGAGCTGAAGAGTTCAGCACCACGGACAGCAGGAGTGGGAACCGGTGAGTTTATCTCCATGTGCAATCACGTATCAGAGAGCACGGATAACGGATTGCACATGGACAACCCACGTGTGCTGTGAATCACGGAACACGGAGGGGCATATGCGGTTTTTACACGTCAATGTTGTGGAAAAAAAGTTTTTTGCCACAGTTTTGCATGTTTTGATGCAATTTCATTTTTGCATTCTGATGCTGGAAAAAAAAACTGCAGACAACAATTGACATGTCAAAATCTACAAGGATAAAAATCTGCAACGTGTGCACAGCACTTCAGGATTCTCATAGATATTGATGGGATGCGTTTTCCTTTGCAGATTGATTAAAGTCTACAAGAGACAACACATCAAAAAAAGCGGGGAGAAAAAAAACCGCAGCGTGTGCACATAGCCTAAACATTCAATATTGGGACTATCCAAAAAAAAATTATAAAAAAAACATAAAAAGGTAATATCTACTTTTAAAACTGATTGGTATGGAGAATGCAAAAAAAACCCCAATAGAAGTGGTGATTGGAAAAAGCAGTTATACACCGGATCCTTGTGCTGAACGCAAACATCCCTATAGGATTAATTACAAATTGGACCATTAGTTATATAATATCCATTTTACAATATTCGCTTTCATACTCTAGCACTTTCTCTCTCGCTTATGGCGTGTTCTTTCATTATTTATTACATGAAAGTTGCCTGATCACCTGAGCTTGTGACGTTATTTCTTTTCTTGCCTACATACATGCAAATACACTGCTATGATTAAAAATCCATAATGGGTGAGAAACACATATTAAACGATATTTCACTTTGATTGTATCTTTTTAAAGAGGAAGAACTAAACAGTGATTTTTCTGCTCTATCAGTGAAGGATTATAACGATTTCTGCGTCATCTCCAGATTTATTGTATTCACCTGGGAATTGGCCGGCAAGCCGTGCACCGTCAGGAACGCAGTGCACAGCCATACATTTCTAATTAAAGGGAATCTGTCACCAGGTTTTGCTCCCCCATCTGAGAGCAGCATAATGTAGAGACAGAGACCCTGATTCCAGCGGTGTCACTTAATGAACTGTTTGCTATCATTTTGATCAAATCAATACTTTCTCTTCTGCAGATCTAGCAGTTATTTGAATGTAGAGCAGGGTTATATAGAGCCTATTCAGCTCACCAAGTAGTCCTCTAATGGTAATCTCCTGCTGATTAAGCAGTGATTGTATAACGCTGGGGTCACACTATCGTATAGCATTCGATGCGAGAGCATCATATGTGATATCCTAATGACCCTTGGCTCCTGCTCTGCTGCGAGTGTAAGACAAGTGTCATGCGACTGTGATCCGATCCTGCAATCAGATCACAGCTGCAGTGGAGAGGGAGGGACTAATCTCCTCCACTATCAGATGATGCGATTATCGCACTGCACTCAAGTTTCATAAGAGTGCAGTGCGATCTTTCACTTGCACCCATAGACTTGTATGGGTGCAAGTGAATATGAATTGGATTAAACCCACAGCATGCTGCAATTGTTTTCTCGGTCTGATTAGGGCTGAGAAAAAAAAATGCAGATGAGAACAGTTCCATAGTGTAACATGGGTCCCAGTGCAATGCAATTTTATTTTATCGCATACCACTTGGCCCGTTTTACTTGCCATGTTTCCTAGGCCTAAAGCCTGCTTTACACCAGGCAATCTATCGTGCGATAGATCGTCGGGGTCACGGTTTTTGTGACGCACATCCGGCATCGCTGGCAATGCCGGCCTGTGTGACACCTCCTAGCGACGCAGTATCGCTCACAAATCGTGAGTCGGGTACTGCTTGTTAGGTTCCATAATATCGGTTACTTTAGTCGCCCATCGTTTCCGTGGTAGCACACGTCGCTCCGTGTGACACCACGGGAACGATGAGCAGCTCACCTGCCTCCCGCGGCCGCCGCCGGCTCTATGTGGAAGGAAGGAGGTGGGCGGGATGTTTACGTCCCGCTCATCTCCGCCCCTCCGCTTCTATTGGCCGGCGCCCGTGTGACGTCGCTGTGACGCCGAACGTCCCTCCCACTCCAGGAAGTGGACGTTCGCCGCCCACAGCGAGGTCGCACGAGAGGTAAGTATGTGTGACGGGGTTTAGTAACTTTGTGCGACACGGGCAGCGATTTGCCCGTGACGCAAAAAGGACGGGGGCGGGTACGATCGATTGTGAAATCGCACAATCGGTCGTACCGTGTAAAGCAGGCTTTAGGCCCGTTTCACACGTCAGTGAAAAACACTGATGTTTTTCACTGGCATGTAAAACACGCACATGTCCCTGCGTGTGTCGTGAATTATGGCACACGTGGGTTGTCTAAGTGCAATCCGGGCTCCATTCTCCGTGGCCCGTGATTGCACTTAGAAATCAACTCACCTGTGCCCGCTCCCACTCTCCATGGTGCTGATCGCTCCCGCGGTGCAGCATCCGGCCGGCGCTGACCCCCGCAGCAGCTGCTTCTGGGTCGGCTGTGTCGTGCATCATAAATATGCGCGACAGTAATGAGCCGGCACAGAAGCAGCAAGCTGCACGGGCTGCAGAGAGCGCCGCTGAAGCCGGGTGAGTAAAAATGTTTTTTATTTTATATGCACGTTTTTTTCTGGCACATGTCTCACGGACCACACCACTGCGTGGTCCGTGGGATATCAGTGATGCCAGAAAAAAATGGACATGTCTCCGTGCGGCAATCAAGGACACGCGTGAACGCTGCACGGAGACATGGTCAGTGAAACATCACTGACGTGTGAGCAGACCCATTCATTATAATGGGTCTGCGTATGTCAGTGATTCTGGTACGTTTAAAAAAAAGCACAAACGTACCAGAATCACTGACGTGTGAAAGGGGCCTAAGGCCCATTTCACACGTCAGTGAAAAACACTGACGTTCTTCACTGACGTGTAAAACACACACATGTCCATCCGTGTTCCGTGATTCACGGCACACGTGGGTTGTCTATGTGCAATCCGTGATCCGTGATTTCAAATGGACATTACTCACCTGCCTTCACTCCTGCTGTCCAAGGTGCTGAACTCCTCAGATCTGCAGTGTCCGCCCACCGCTCTCTGCAGCTACTTCCGGGTTGGCAGTTCCTGCTGTCATGAATATTCATGAGCCGGATAGGAGCTGCAGAGAGCGGAGGCTGCACAGCGCGTCGCTGGAAAGGTGAGTTGAAAATGTTTATTTAATATGTCAGTGTTTTTCTGGTACGTGTTTCACTGATAACACACGGATCACACCATAGTGTGGTCCGTGGGTCATCAATGATGCCAGAAAAATACGGACTTGTCTCCGTGCAGAATCACGGATACGCGTGTATGCTGCACGGAGACACGTTCAGTGAAAAATCACTGATGTGTGAGCAGACCCATTGATTATAATGTGTCTGCGTATATTAGTGATTCTGGTACGTATAAAAAAAAGCACATACATACCAGAATCACTGATGTGTGAAGGGGGCCTAAAAGCTATACTACACAGCTTACTTAGTGACAAATCGCTTTAATCAGGGTCTCTGTCTCTACATTATGCTCTTAGATTTGGTAGTACAAACTTGATGACAGATTCCCTTTAACACTAGAACTACTGGACTCGTGACACCTATATAGAAATACATAGTGCAAAGTAGTCAAAATGACTACCTCAGTAGTTCTAGTGTTAAAGAGAGAGCAGCATAATAGTTTGCGACATTGATTCACTGTGTGATTTACTGAGCTGCCTGCTGTCATTGTTGCAGATCTAGCTGTTCTCTAAATGCTGAGCTCTGTATAACCCCGTCCACACCATTGACAGCTTTCTGTGTACACTGTACATGGGCAGAAAGTTGCCAATCAGTGATGGGGCAGTGTTAAACATAGCTCATGAATATGCAGAACTACTTGGCAGCAGGTTTACTGGTCCTCCAGTGATAATCTACTGCTGATAAAACAGTGATTTTATTAAAACTACAGCAAGCAGCCCAGTAAGTGACACATAACTGGAATTAGGAACTGTATATGATGCTGTTCTAAGATTAGGTTACTAAAACCTGGTGACAGATTCCCTTTAAGTGGTGAGTTAACTATCTTTTTTTCAGTCATATGCAGTAAAGTTAATACCACAGCCTACATACTGCACAAATGTCACTATCAACCCCAAAAATTAATGTTACCATCAATTAATGGTGCCATCCATTCTCAGTGCAATCAGTACCATTCATTCTCGGTATAATGTATTCATAACACGGTATCACCAGTATAATTTATACTGGTACTCACCCTTAGTGCAATTAAAGCAACTATCACCCCCAGTAAAGTTAGTCACACACAATACAGTTAATGAATCTACAAAAGATGTCATACTGGCCTCATATGTGGAAGTCTAGGGCTGGGATGCCCTGTAAGGAACAGCGATCTCCACTTATCACCGGCGTGTATGGAAAGGTGAAGAAATAGAGATACTGCTGCCTCATAAAAAGCCGCGTGGTCTATTCACACACTGCAGTTTTGTCATCATTTTTATTTTGGTTTTACAAATACTGTGACAGAGAAGAAAACTTAAAGGGAACCTGTCATCAGAAATTTAGCTATAAAGCTAAAAGTTCCCCCTCTGCAGCTCCTGGGCTGCATTCTAGGAAGCTTCCTATAGTTTTTTTGGCACCTTTTATAACAAAATAAACACTTTGTAAACTGGTACCTTTTCGTATGCAAATTTCTAAAATCGTCCATGGGGGCGGGCTGCCTGGGGTCCGTTGCTGTCCTCCTGCAGATTTACGCCGCCCCCGAACGCTGAATTTCAAAAGCTCAGGATGCCGCCCCTGGGTGCCCGTGGTCCCGCGCATGCGCTGTTCCACTGTAGCGGTGCCGTGCACTGCGTGCACGTGTGACCGCTAGTGACGCTTTGCGCGGGCACGAGGTTATGGGCGGCGCTGTGAGTGTCATCAGTAAGTGCCGCCCATAACCTCGTGACCGCACTTTCCCCTATGACTCCAGCGTTATGCGCAAGCGCTCGCTGGCCTGATGCCCGGACGTCCCCTCCTTCCCATCTATTTCCTGCTGCTGAGCAGGATGGGAAGGAGGTGACGTCCGGTCATCTGGCAAGCGAGCGCTTGCGCATAACGCTGGAGTCATAGGGGAAAGTGCGGTCACGAGGTTATGGGCGGCACTTACTGATGACACTCACAGCGCCGCCCATAACCTCGTGCCCGCGCAAAGCGTCACTAGCGGTCACACGTGCACGCAGTGCACGGCACCGCTACAGTGGAACAGCGCATGCGCGGGACCACGGGCACCCAGGGGCGGCATCCTGAGCTTTTGAAATTCAGCGTTCGGGGGCGGCGTAAATCTGCAGGAGGACAGCAACGGACCCCAGGCAGCCCGCCCCCATGGACGATTTTAGAAATTTGCATACGAAAAGGTACCAGTTTACAAAGTGTTTATTTTGTTATAAAAGGTGCCAAAAAAACTATAGGAAGCTTCCTAGAATGCAGCCCAGGAGCTGCAGAGGGGGAACTTTTAGCTTTATAGCTAAATTTCTGATGACAGGTTCCCTTTAATCATGTGTGAATAAGTCCTAATAATGATTTTTATTAGGTAGAACTGGAATTACACACGAATACACACCCATACAGACATGCAAATACTTGTAGTCACACGGACATACTTGCAGAGCAGCGTCTTCCTCAGTTCTGCCTTTACAAGCCAGAGTCATTTCCTTTACCTGAACCTTAACTTAGTCACATATTGGGAGGAAAAGATGGAGGCCGGCAGCATAATCTGGCTGTCAATCTACCATGATACAGCCACAGCACAGGGGCAAGAAACATATGGTACATGTACTGTGGAAGGCGAATTGCTGTACCACACTGGCGCCAAGCTGCCACGTGGTAATACCAGTGTTAATAGTATACTACATCTGCCCTAAAGAGGAGTCCAGGCTCCAGGCTCCACCAGACAATATGCAATAATAAAGACAGTGGGAATAGATCACTTTTTGCATTTGGAATAAGGAGTGAAGAATATATTTTGCACTCAGTAATTATTAGTTATATTCCGTTAGTTTACGAGGGTTTATTTAAAGCAGATCTGCTCCAAAATCCTTCTCAAAAACAGCTTCAAAAGCATTTGGAAAAAATGTCCTATTTATATCTATGGGAAATCCACTTTGCAGTTCATATGCCCAGTTTTTTGAGCGATTTTTTTATTTTTTTGCCTGAAGAGGTTTTGATAATACCTGGTGGAAACAAAATGCATGTTATTGCTTTAGGCTATGTGCGCACTTTGCGTTTTTACCTGCGTTTCCACAGCGTTTTGAGCTGCAGCGTTTTCATGCCAAAATGCATGCGTTTTGATTTTCAAGCAAAGTCTATGGGAAATGGGGATTTCTTGTGCGCACTTTGCTGTTAAAAACGCTGCGTTTAATTTGCATATTTTTGGGCAAAAACTCAGCGTTCAAAGAAGCAGCATGTCAATTGTTTTTGCCATTTGGGCTGCATTTTGATAACATTGAAGTCAATGAGAAGTTGCAAAAAGCAACAACCATCAAAATTCTAGCATTTTACATGCTTTTTTGATGCTGAAAACATGCGTTTAGGACCGATTAATTCCATGCGTTTTTAGCAAAATATTAATGGCATGATATGTCTCTTTACACACACACACATTACACATAGTCCAACAATTATTTTTAAGAAAATCCATAAATAAATGTAATTTTATGCATAATTATTATCACAAACTTATCATTTTAATAATTAAAAGCCATATTTTGATTGTTAAGAATCTTGATATGTGTTATCATTTTTTTACATTATTTCATAGTGTTTGAATGGTTAAACTTTACTTAGTAGTGTCTTTGTATTCAAAACGCATCTGACTTTAAGCAATGAAAAAGCAAGTAAAACGCGCTTAAAACGCGGCTAAAATGCGGTAAAAATGCATGCGTTTTTGTGATCAAAACTAACTTTGGCAAAAACCATTTCTGCCAGAGGATGCGTTTAGAACTGCAACTACCTCGACGCAAAGTGCGCACATAGCCTTAAAGGGAACCAATCACTAGGATTTTCGTATATATAACAGCATGCTGTGATTCATTCCGCATGCCGCTATGGCATGAGAAATCAATCGCAGATGGACACTGCCCCATAATTTTACACTGGTGCGAGGGCAGTCTGAACTCCGAAGTTTTATCGGAATGCACTCATCCGCACAAAACGCAAGTGGAACCAAGGCCATAAGAAAATTTGCAGTTGTGTGAACACAGCTTAAAGGACATTATCAGAGGAGTTTTCTTCTGCCTAGTTTGGAGCAGATTCCTTCAGGATTCACTTTAAAGAGAACCAATCACCAGGATTTTTGTATATAAGCTAAAGCCAGTGCTATACTGGCACTATCAGGCTGATCCTATACATACCTGTAGTGGTTAGATCGGATGTTTAGGTTTTGAATTCCAAAAAAGTAAAGTTTATAAAATTAGCTGCTTGTTGAGTGACAGCAGCTGAGGATCAGATAATATATTCATAGTTAGCCCCTCCCTCTGTTAGAATTAGCATAAGCATTATACAAACGATTCACTTTGTCTGTTGCAGGACCTGTGTGAGGTTATACCCATGTGACCTGGTATCCAGCTTTGTTGGCTGAGGCCCCGCCCCTTCTGGTCACATGGGTATGACCTCACACAGGTCCTGCAACCGACAAAGTGAATCGATTCTATAATGTTTATGCTAATTCTAACAGGGGGAGGGGATAACTATGAATATATGATCTGCTCCAGTGCAACTGTCACTCAAGAAGCTGCTCATTTTACAAACTTCACTTTCTTGGATTTCAAAACCTAAACATCGGAGCTGCCCACTACAGGTATGTATAGAATCAGCCTGATAGTGCCAGTATAGCACTGGCTTCAGCTTATATACGAAAATCCTGGTGATTGGTGCCCTTTAAAGTGGATCCTGAATTAATCTGCTCCAAACTAGGCAATGTCACAGTAAAAGGTTGCAAAGAATAAAACTCATCCAAAAGTCTGCAAAACCATTTCAGAAGAAAGCTCCTCTGATAATGTCCTTTAGGGCTCCGCCACACATCCGTGAAACACGTGCGTGTTTGGTCCGTTTCCGTGTATACTGGAAACACGGCCAAACGTGCACCAATGTTACTATATCTCAGCGGTTACAAATGCGTTTTTGGTTATGTCCGTTAGTCCGTCTCCGTGATGCGTTTTGTGGGCCGTGTCAAACGCCAGCATGTCCGTTTTATTCACGCAACACGCAGCACGGACCCAATGAAAGTCAATGGGTCTGTGCGCACGTCCGAGTGACACGGACGCATCTCTGTTTGTTCCCTGTATGTTTTGTGTTTTTTTCATGTGATGTCAGTCTTTTTTCTTTTTATGTTTCGTTCTCTCCCTCAGTCCGTCAGTCGGTCTCTATGTCTGTCTGTCCCTCTAGCTGTCTGTCGGTCAGTTCCCCCCCCTCTCTCATACTTACCATTCCCCGATCTCCGGTGCGGCGCTGCACGGCTGTTATAAAAACTCCGGCGGCTTTTCCTCTTTTGAAAAAGCCGGCCGCCCATTAATCAATCTCGTATTCCCTGCTTTCCCCGCCCACCGGCGGCTGTGATTGGTTGCAGTGAGACACGCCCACCACGCTGAGTGACAGGTGTCACACTGCACCCAATCACAGCAGCCGGTGGGCGTGTCTATACTGTGCATTAAAATAAATAAATAAATAATTAAAAAAACCGGCGTGCGGTCCCCCCCCATTTTAATACCAGCCAGATAAAGCCATACGGCTGAAGGCTGGTATTCTCAGGATGGGGAGCTCCACGTTATGGGGGGCCCCCCACCCTAACAATATCAGTCAGCAGCCGCCCAGAATTGCCGCATACATTATATGCGACAGTTCTGGGACTGTACCCGGCTCTTCCCGATTTACCCTGGTGCGTTGGCAAATCGGGGTAATAAGGAGTTATTGGCAGCCCATAGCTGCCAATAAGTCCTAGATTAATCATGTCAGGCGTCTATGAGACACCTTCCATGATTAATCTGTAAGTTACAGTAAAAAAAACACACACCTGAAAAATCCTTTATTAGAAATAAAAAACACAAACAAATTCCCTCATTACCAATTTATTAACCCCCGCAAACCCTCCATGTCCGGAGTCATCCAGGATGATCCAGCGTCGCATCCAGCTCTGCTGCATGGAGCTGACAGGAGCAGCAGAAGACACAGCCGCTCCGGTCACCTCCATGCAGCTAATGAGATGAGTAGCGCGATCAGCTGCTGTCAGTCAGGTAACTCGCGGCCACCGCTGGATCCAG
Source organism: Anomaloglossus baeobatrachus (assembly GCF_048569485.1). Lineage (NCBI taxonomy): Eukaryota > Metazoa > Chordata > Amphibia > Anura > Aromobatidae > Anomaloglossus > Anomaloglossus baeobatrachus. The sequence continues at coordinate 165,427,187 of NC_134358.1, read as the reverse complement.
CGGTGGCCGCGGGTAACCTCTGTGACAGCAGCTGATCGCGCTACTCATCTCATTAGCTGCATGGAGGTGACCGGAGCGGCTGTGTCTTCTGCTGCTCCTGTCAGCTCCATGCAGCAGAGCTGGATGCGACGCTGGATCATCCTGGATGACTCCGGACATGGAGGGTTTGCGGGGGTTAATAAATTGGTAATGAGGGAATTTGTTTGTGTTTTTTATTTCTAATAAAGGATTTTTCAGGTGTGTGTTTTTTTTACTGTAACTTACAGATTAATCATGGAAGGTGTCTCATAGACGCCTGACATGATTAATCTAGGACTTATTGGCAGCTATGGGCTGCCAATAACTCCTTATTACCCCGATTTGCCAACGCACCAGGGTAAATCGGGAAGAGCCGGGTACAGTCCCAGAACTGTCGCATATAATGTATGCGGCAATTCTGGGCGGCTGCTGACTGATATTGTTAGGGTGGGGGGCCCCCCATAACGTGGAGCTCCCCATCCTGAGAATACCAGCCTTCAGCCGTATGGCTTTATCTGGCTGGTATTAAAATGGGGGGGACCGCACGCCGGTTTTTTTAATTATTTATTTATTTATTTTAATGCACAGTATATACACGCCCACCGGCTGCTGTGATTGGGTGCAGTGTGACACCTGTCACTCAGCGTGGTGGGCGTGTCTCACTGCAACCAATCACAGCCGCCGGTGGGCGGGGAAAGCAGGGAATACGAGATTGATTAATGGGCGGCCGGCTTTTTCAAATTAGAAAAAGCCGCCGGAACAGTGTGAACGCCGTGCAGCGCCGGTGATCGGGGAACGGTGAGTATGAGAGAGGGGGGGACACTTCAGTCACTCGGGGGATTAGTGGTCACCGGTGAATCCTTCACAGGTGACCGCTAATCAGTACACGGCACACAGACAGAGCCGCAGCATCACTATGAAGTCGGGTGAAGTTCACCCGAGTTCATTCTCATCCCGCTACTCTGTCTTCCGACATGTAGTAACGACATTTTGCATCACACACGTACATTTCACACGGACAACACATACACATGTCAGTTATTTCAATCACGCACACACGGACATTCCACACGCACATACGGCTAGCATACGGGATACACACGCAGGCCACACATACCATAAAAACGGACCTAAAAAACGGAAAACGGACCCGAAAAACGGCCCGTTTTACACGGACGTGGTTTTCACGGATGTGTGGCGGAGCTCTAAAGCTGTGTGCACACAACTGTGAAATTTCTTATGGCCTCGGTTCCACTTGCGTTTTGCGCGGATGAGGGCAGTCCGATAAAACATCGGACTGGCCTCGCACCAGTGTAAAATTATGGGGCAGTGTCCATCTGCGATTGATTTCTCATGCCATATTGGCATGCGGAACGAATCGCAGCATGCTGCGTTCGGCAGCTAGTCTCGGCTCACACGCAACCAATTAAGTCTAAGGGAGCGTGTGAAACATCGCACTGCACTCGCATGTCATTCAACCACAGTGCAATGTACACAGAGACATACCGCGGAGGAGATGGGGAGAAAGTGCTTCCTCCCTCTTCTCTGCAGCTGTGATATGATCGCAAGATCACATCACAGTAGCATTACCCTTGGCTGACACTTGCAGCAGGGATCTTAGCATATTGCTTCTGATGCTCTCGCATTGTAAGCTCTGCGCGAGTGGAACCGAGGCCTACAGGAGAGTATTGGCTCGATTATGTTAAAGGGAATCTGTCACCAGGCTTTTGCCACCTAATCTGAAAGCAGCATAATGTAGGGGCAGTGATCCTGATTCCAGCAATGTGTCACTTACTGAGCTGCTTAGTGTAGTTTTGATAAAAATCACTGTTTAATTAGTAGTAGATTATCATTAGAGGACTACTTGGCGTGCTGCCAGATAGTCCAGCATATTCATGAGTTCTGTATAACTGCTAGATCTGCAGCTGAGAAAGCACTAATTTTATCAAAATGACAGCAAACAGCTCAGTAAGTGACACATCGCTGGAATCAGGGTCTGTCTCTACATTATGCTGCTCTCAGATGAAGGTGCAAAATCCTGGTAACAGATTCCCTTTAAAGACACACTGATCATACTCTGATCAGAGTATCAGCTTAGTGTGATCTGATTCTCTCATAAGAGAGGATAATAGCACCGGTGAGGAGAAGATAAAGAACAAAATTTCTCCATCTTCTCCATTCTGTGAGTCCACAGATATCAGATAACATACGAGTGCAGTCCGATGAGTTCTACGCACCTATAGACTTGAATGGGTGAGAACCATCCGATGTGCGCTGCCAATCGCTGCATTTGTTATGCTGAATTTGCATGAGAAAAAAATTGCAGATCTGCACTGCCCCATAGTATAACATTGGATCACCAGCTATCTGAGTCTGAGTTATACGCTCATGTGAGTGAGCCCTAGAGGAAGAACGTCTTGAAAATGTTCCCACTTGAAAAAGTCTGACTTTTGTAACCCTCAAAAACTTTGCACACAACATTATTTCTATAGTAACATACACACCTTATAATAGTATACTTAGATCATTTCTAAGGCTATGTGCCCACGGGGAAAGTGTCCTGCGGATATATCCGCACGACATTCCGCAGGTGTTCCCAGGAAACAGCACCACAACTTTTGTCTGTTTCCATGCTGCAGAATGTCGTGCAGATATGCTGCGGGCATTCTGCATTGAGGATACAGTACCATGGCTTCGGCACTGCATCCTCAATGCAGAACAAGTGCTGCCGTGATCGGGGAAGTTCATACTTACCTCCATCATGCAGCACCTCGCTTTCCGGCGGCCGGGTCCCTGTCAGGCAGTGTCTGGTTCACTGTGCTGGAGGTGGGCGGGCCTGAACTAGCGCCGGCTGTCACATGGCCTTATTGTAGCGGATTTCTCCACAGGGTCCCATATACTTACCTGCCTTGATAGAGACCCGAGTCACTTCTCCGTCCGGTGTAGCGGCAGCGGCAGCAGCGCGGTGGATCCAGCCAGGTACAGGAAGGAAGAGGTGGGCGGAGCCTGCACAAGCTCCGGTCATGTGACAGCCGGCGCTAGTTCAGGCCCGCCCACGTCCAGCACAGTGAACCAGACGCTGCCTGACAGGGACCCGGCCGCCGGAAAGCGAGGTGCTGCATGATGGAGGTAAGTATAAACTTCCCCGATCACGGCAGCACTTGTTCTGCATTGAGGATGCAGTGCCGAAGCCATGGTATTGTATCCTCAATGCAGAATGCCCGCAGCATATCCGCACGACATTCCGCAGCATGGAAACAGACAAAAGTTGTGGTGCTGTTTCCTGGGAGCACCTGCGGAATGTTGTGCGGATATATCCGCAGGACACTTTTCCCGTGGGCACATAGCCTTAGTAGTAACCCGTGGCGTCTCATTAGCATTTCCTGACTGATTCATCCCTTTAGATATACTCATACTCTTTGTATACTGCACAAATAATGGGGGCTTTTAGAATTGCTCAAAAAATTACCTGTATGGCTATTAAAGGCTGATATTATCCTGTATACAGCGCTACATGTCACCTTCTGCTGCATCACACTACTAATAAATGATTCATGTGGGCATTTACCAAGCTTAGTCCTCAGCGCGCAGTATATCCATGGAGAGCTCGTCACAGCGAGAACGCTGACTCCTATTATTCATTTATTATCAGTTCTAGATATGCCGTGCGGGAGATCAAGCAGCTGGAAATCAAGTGAACTGTAAAAAAAAAATAAAAAAGACATACTCACCTGTCGGCAGACTCCCGGTGCCATGCCCGCTCCCAGCTCCTCTTACGGTACCGCTGCCCAGGCTGGCAGGCCCAGCTTTTATACAATCAGCTGCTGTGTGATGTGATTCACATCCTTTATCCTGACACAACATCTGATCGGTATGCCTTCCAGCAAACCGATCAGATGATATTGGACGGCGTGGGACCCTTGACCCAGGATTACTGCGGAGGGGGGGGTTCTTTATTTCAATAAAGATGGAGTCACTAATTGTGTTGTGTTTTATTTCTAATAAAAATATTTTTCTGTGTGTTGTGTTTTATTTTATCTTTACTAGAAATTCATGGTGGCCATGTCTAATATTGGCGTGACACCATGAATTTCGGGCTTAGGGCCAGCTGATAATATAAAGCTAGCCCTAACCTCATTATTATCCAGCGAGCCACCCGGCATCAGGGCCGCTGGAAGAGTTGGATACAGCGCCAGAAGATGGCGCTTCTATGAAAGCGCCATTTTCTGGGGTGGCTGCGGACTGCAATACGCAGCGTGGGTGCCCAGAAAGCTTGGGTACTCTGCACTGCATATTCCAATCCCCAGCTGCCTAGTTGTACCTGGCTGGACTCAAAAATTGGGCGAAGCCCACGTCATTTTTTTATTTTAATTATTTCATGAAAGTCATGAAATAATTTAAAAAAAAGGGCTTCGCTATATTTTTGGTTCACAACAGGGTACAAATAGGCAGCTGGGGGTTGGGGGCAACCCGTACCTGCCTGCTGTACCTGGCTAGCATACAAAAATATGGCGAAGCCCATGTCATTTTTTTGGGGGGCAAAAAACTACTGCATACAGTCCTGGATGGAGGATGCTGAGCCTTGTAGTTATGCAGCTGCTGTCTGCTCTACTGCATACACTATTGGATGAAGCATGCTGAGCCTTGTAGTTCTGCATCTGCTGTCTGCTCTCCTGCATACACTATTAGATGGAGTATGCTGAGCCTTGTGGTTCTGCTCCCCCTGCCTGTCCCTCCAGCATACAGTCCTGGATGGAGCATGCTGAGCCTTGTAGTTCTGCAGCTGTCTGCTCTCCTGCATACACTAGTGGAGAATGCAGAACATATTGAAGAAGGAAATGTCATCAGACCTTTTATCTTTTTTTGTTTTTTAAACAATCTTTAATGGCATTGTTCAATGATAAAAACGCAGTGAGCAAAAACGCAGCAAAAAAACGCGGTAAAAAATCATGCGTTGTTGCCGCGGTTTTTTGCAACAGGTGCTTTTTTGTACGTTTTTTGCTACAAAAAACGCACAAAAAAGCAGCATAAAAAAAAAGCAGTGTGTGAACCTAGCGTTACTTTCAGTTATAGTTTAGTGATGAGGGGGTGTCATATAGATGCCTGCCATCAGTAAACTATGACTTATTGACAGCTATGTGCTGCTGCCATTAACTCCTTCATTACCTCGATTGCCACCGCATCACGGCAACGGGAAGACCCGTGAAAGTCCGGCACTGTCGCATCTAATGGATGCGGCAATTACGGGTAGCTGCTGGATGATATTTTTAGGCTGGGGGGCTCCCCATAACGTGGGCCTCCCCAGCCTGAGAATACCAGCCCCCAGCTGTGATGCTTTATCCTGGCTGGTTAGAAAAATTGGGGTGGACCGCACGCTGTTTTTGATAATTTTTTTGGTTTACTGTAAGCTATGGACTCGCCCACCGGCGGCTGTGATTGGTTTGGTTGCACTGAGACAGCTGTCACTCAGCATTGGGGTGTGTCTTCCTGCAACCAATCACAGCCAACAGTGAGCAGGGAAGGAGTGAATACGAGATGGAATAATGAGCTGGCTTTGGAAGATGAACGCCACCGCCGTGAGAGCAGTGTGACAGCCGCCCGGTCATCGGTGAGTATGAACCGCTTGCTCCTACCCCTTTGGGGCAGATTCTATTCCCCATAAACTTTATATGGGGAGCAGCATCCGGCCAGATACCGGGGATCAATCCTCTGCCGACCCACAGTCTGCGGGTGATTGGTCTGTCAGCTCTCGAAACCGCAGGGACCTGAGTAAAAGAATTGTCATGCAATTGTTTTAGCTGCGGGAATCCCGCTGCAAAACATGCAACTGTCAAGATCCGCATAGTGCGCACAGCATTTTTTTCCCATAGGTTTTGCTGGTGATTCACTGCAGAGATGTTATGAACGTTTTCTGCAGCGAAACATGCAGCAAATCCGCAGGAAATCCACGGCAAAAAACGGCAAGTGCGCACAGAGCCTTACACATATATACAGTGACTGTTACACATATATATATATATATATATACAGACTGCGGTCATCACACCCACATATATACACTGACTGTTACACATACAGTATACGCTGTATGGCACTGTATGGTGGCTCAGTAGTTAGCACTGTACGGTGGCTCAGTAGTTGGCACTGTATGGTGGCTCTGTATGGTGGCTCAGTAGTTGGCACACTACGGTGTCTCAGTAGTTGGCACTGTATGGTGGCTCAGTAGTTGGCACTGTATGGTGGCTCAGTAGTTGGCACTGTATGGTGGCTCTGTATGGTGGCTCAGTAGTTGGCACAGTACGGTGTCTCAGTAGTTGGCACTGTATGGTGGCTCAGTAGTTGGCACTGTATGGTGGCTCAGTAGTTGGCACTGTACGGTGGCTCAGTAGTTGGCACTGTACGGTGGCTCAGTAGTTGGCACTGTACGGTGGCTCAGTAGTTAGCACTGTACGGTGGCTCAGTAGTTAGCACTGTATGGTGGCTCAGTAGTTGTCTCTCTAGTTGGCACTGTATGGTGGCTCAGTAGTTGGCACTGTACGGTGGCTCAGTAGTTGGCACTGTATGGTGGCTCAGTAGTCAGCACTGTATGGTGGCTCAGTAGTTAGCACTGTACGGTGGCTCAGTAGTTAGCACTGTATGGTGGCTCAGTAGTTGTCTCTCTAGTTGGCACTGTACGGTGGCTCAGTAGTTGGCACAGTACGGTGGCTCAGTAGTTGGCACAGTACGGTGGCTCAGTAGTTGGCACTGTATGGTGGCTCTGTATGGTGACTCAGTAGTTACCACTATACGGTGGCTCAGTAGTTAGCACTGTACGGTGGCTCAGTAGTTGTCTCTCTAGATGGCACTGTATGGTGGTTCAGTAGTTGGCACTGTACGGTGGCTCAGTAGTTGGCACTGTATGGTGGCTCAGTAGTTGGCACTGTATGGTGGCTCAGTAGTTGGCACTGTACGGTGGCTCAGTAGCTGGCACTGTATGGTGGCTCTGTATGGTGGCTCAGTAGTTAGCACTGTACGGTGGCTCAGTAGTTAGCACTGTATGGTGGCTCAGTAGTTAGCACTGTACGGTGGCTCAGTAGTTAGCACTGTACGGTGGCTCAGTAGTTGTCTCTCTAGTTGGCACAGTACGGTGGCTCTGTAGATGGCACTGTACGGTGGCTCAGTACTTGGCACAGTACGGTGGCTCAGTACTCGGCACAGTACGGTGGGTCAGTAGTTAGCACTGTACTGTGGCTCAGTAGTTGGCACTGTATGGTGGCTCAGTAGTTGGCACTGTATGGTGGCTCAGTAGTTGGCACTGTACGGTGGCTTAGTAGTTGGCACTATATGATGGATAAGGGTAGGATTAGATACACAGCTGTGCAGACAGTATCACACAGGAGAGAAATACACAACTCAGCACACAGTATCACACATGAGGATTAGATACAGCTCAGCAGACAGTATCACACAGGAGAGGATTAGATACACGGCTCAGCAGACAGTATCACACAGGAGAGGATTAGATACACAGCTCAGCACACAGTATCACACAGATGATTAGATACACGGCTCAGCAGACAGTATCACAGGAGAGGATTAGATACACGGCTCAGCAGACAGTATCACAGGAGAGGATTAGATACACAGCTCAGCACACAGTATCACACAGGAGAGGATTAGATACACAGCTCAGCACACAGTATCACACAGGAGAGGATTAGATACACAGCTCAGCACACAGTATCACACAGGATAGGATTAAATACACAGTTCAGCACACAGTATCACACAGGGGAGGATTAGATACACAGCTCAGCAGACAGTATCACACAGGGGAGGATTAGATACACAGCTCATCAGACAGTATCACACAGGGGAGGATTAGATACACAGCTCAGCACACAGTATCACACAGGGGAGGATTAAATAAACAACCATGCAGACAGTATCACCAGTACACAGGGTGGCAAGCGGAAGGGTTGACACACACAAACACACACGAACGTGGACGGGGCTGAGGACAGCTGGGGGAGGGAGGGGATTTCATTACAGACGGTAACGGCAGGGGGCTGGTGAGAGCACAGGGAGGACACACATACCGGCGGCCGCCAGAACGGGGCTGGGGACAGCGGAGGGACGTGATTTCATAATATACGGTAACGGCAAGGGGCGGGGGCTGGTGAGAACAGAGGGAGAGAGGGTTGTGTGATCGGTAATGGGGGGAGGGGAGGCGTCCCGGACTTACATCCCGGCGGTTGACAGGTGTAAAGTGGCGCAAAGAGCATGGATTGAATCTCCACAAAAATGGCGCTGAAATCTTCCGTTTGCTGTGCTATGGACAGCCCAGGGGGCTCGTCCAGATCACAGCATATGCCCACTGTAACATTAAACATAGGGTCGGATAGCGACCACTATTCTCTATGCATAGTGGCTGCCGTAAAGGAGTGAGTAATTGTCGTTACACACACAGCAAATCCAACATGGCCCCCAGTGCATACAGTAAAATTAGAATTACATAAAAACTAAATAAGCTACGAATTTCATTTTGAATTAGAAATACTTCATTTCAGAATCACTTATTTTAATAAAAAAATTAAAAAAAAACGCGATACAGTCCCTTTAAAGGCATGATATGTCCCTTTACACACACACAAGGTCCGACAATTAAGAAAAACATTAATTTAACGTTATTTTATACATAAATATTAACATTTATCATTTTAATAAAATCAGCTATTTTGTTTATGATTAGAAGCTTGATATTTGTTATCATTTTTTTTCCATTTTGTCATAGTGTTTGAATGTTAAAACTTTATTTAGCAGTGTATTTGTCATCAAAACGCATCTGACTTTAAGCAATGAAAAAACATGTAAATCGCGGTAAAAACGTGACAAAAACGCGGTAAGAACGCAAGCGTATTTATAGCGTTTTTGTGGTCAAAAGCAACTTTGGCAAATACCATTTCTGCCAAAGGGTGCGTTTAGAACTGCAACTACCTCAACGCAAAGTGCGCACATAGCCTTAGGTGCGGATTGCATGTGATTTTGATGCATTTCTGCTGCGGATACGCGCTAAACATGCGTTTTTTACCTGAGGATTTTCTGCATCTAATGCAAATCTATGGGGAAAATCTGCACAGAAAACTCAATGAGAAATTGCCATGCTGTGGATTTGAAAAACGCATCACAGGTCAGTTTACACAGCAGAAAAAAGAGGCGCAATTAACATAAGATTTCTATAAATATAAATTACAAATAAAAGGATAAAAAAATTACAAATTAATTCCTATATATTTCAGTCACGGACAGCACACATTGTACACTTATGCCACATGTGCTGTCCGAGAGTTTCACAGACTTATAAACTTGTGTCATTTCATCCATTAACCCCTTTGCGACGTGGCCAATTTTCATTTTTACGTTTTAATATTTTCCTCTCCTCCACAGAGCCATATCTTTATTTGTCTGATCACATAGAGATAGGAGAGTCTGTTTTTGCAGGGTGAGTTTAACGTTTGAATGACACCATTCATTTTACCACGTAGCGTAATGTAAAAAGGGGATACAATTCCAAATATGGAGAAATTGTGGAACAACCCCCCCCCTGAATTCTGACATTGTTTTTTTGGGAATAGTTTTTACGGTGCACATTTTGAGGAAAAAATGACCTTGCAATATGTTTATCCTCATCAGTACAGTTACGGCGATACCAAACATGTCCAGTTTTTTTTATTATTTTAGTGGAGAGAAAAAAAACTCAATCGTTTGCAAGTAAAATTTGGGGTTGCGTCGCCATTTTTGAAGACCCGTAAGATTTTCCTTTTTGGTCAAGGGAGTGGTGTGATGGCTTATTTTTTCTAGGCTGAGATGTTTTTATTGATATTTTGGGATAGATATGATGTTTAGATCGCTTCTTACAGCATTATTTTTCGTGGTGATACAGCGACAAAAAAAAGTTTGTCGTTCTTGAACTTTTTTGTTTACAGGGTTTAAGTGATTGCGTTAATTAGTTTTATATTTTGACAGATGAAACACGGAGCTATCACATGTGTATTTTTTTTAGTTTTTTAATTGTTTTCATATTTTTAAAAATCTTTTATTTTTACTTTTCACTGTTTTTTGAATTGTCCCCTTAGAGGATTATAAACTGTGATCATCTGATCGCTTGTGCTATATACAGAAATACCATAGCATTGCTGTGTATAGCAAAAATCACTGTCTCCTTTGATGCTTGGCCACAGGTAGGTTTCAAAGCAGCAAGCCTATAACTGGCATGGAAGGCTTCAGCAGACCTCCTGCTGTAGTAGCAACCCATTGACCACTCACCATTTCAGGTGCACCAATGGAAACAAAAAATGGTATGCCCCATGCTGGCGCGTGTTGAATATCTTAGCAGCTTGTCCTGGCTGTAACACACAGCCATTACCTGTCGTGTAAGGGGAGAGCTCAGCCCGTGAACCTGCTCAATAAACCCGCTTCCGACCTGCACCTTACATGTACAGCAAATGTTGCAAAGGGGTTAAGCTGATGAAAAACAGACATGTCTATGTGACTGTTTTTCTCTTTTGTGGACACATGATACGCTAAAAAACAGTCATGTGAACCACCCAACAGAACTCATACCTGTTAGAGCCTATCTGTGAAAACTTGAGATTGCTCAGATATCATTAGTGTGTGCAAAAATATCTGAATAAGACTTTAAGAGTATAGCCACCTTTAGTTGATGAACTTTCAGAAAGTCTAGAATTTGTTTTTTTCTTAAATAAATAAATAAATAAACAAATAAAAGGACCAAAAATAATGCCTATAGAATGCTAGACCTAAAAACTGCACAAGTGTTATATTGTAAATGGCATGTCTGTAATCCTGTCCTGTGCTTAGTTATGGAATTTTCTATATGGATGTTTCAGACCTTCTTTAGGGATTTAAGTTGCTCAATCTAATCAAAAAGCTGTAGAAAAATACACAACTACAATAACACTTCTCACATGATAAACTATAAATATTGGATCCAGGAAAAACAGACTGAGGATTAAACAGAGGGAGAGTGGAAAGCCAAGGTCAGCTAGTGATTAAAGGGAATCTGTCACCAGATTTTTGCCACCTAATCTGAGAACAGCATAATGTAGAGACAGAAATCCTGATTCCAGTGATGTGTCACTTACTAGGCTTTGTGTAGTTTTGATAAAAATCACTTTTTATCAGCAGGAAAATACTTAGTGACGTCACTAAGCCGCAGCGGGCGGTCGTGTTGTCTAGTTTTCCTGCAAGCTGTGACTTCAGTGTGTAGTAGAGCCGGGATCGTCGTGGCACCTCATGTGTATTATGTTGGACGTGGGTGTTTGGTTTGGGGGGGTTAATAATCTAGGGCTTAGTGCAGCTGTGAGCTGTCATTAACCTCTTATATTACCCCAATTGCTACTGCCCCAGGGAAATCAGGATGAGCAGGATAAACAGCTGGAATTGTCACATCTCTGCTATTTTTAGCTGGGGGGGGGGGGGCTAATAACCATGGGACACCCAGGCCTGAGAATACTAGTTCCTAGCTGTCAGCTTTATCTTGGCTGAGTTTCAAAATAGGGGAAACCACATGTTGTTTTTTAAAATTAATTTATTTAAAAAAAACCTGCATGATGTCTCTTGTATTTTAATACTCTAAGATAGCACATGGGTAGGGCCTGCAGCCTGTAGCTTTATGCTTTATCTGCAATTGGTATCACTATACAAGAAATCCTAAGCCATTTTTCTAATTTATTTATCTCACACGCAATTAGGGGACTCAGCCAGCCTTTGTGAGGGCAACCAATAAGAGACGCCGGCACACCAGCAGTCTAACTTCAGCCAATCACAGACGCCATCACAGACGGTGGGAGGGGGAAGCAGTGAATATGTATGAGATTTAATGAGTGGACCTGGTAGCAGTGTGATAGCTCCGTGGGAGACTCAGTAAGTATAATTATCCTGCTTTAAACTCTGTTGTCCTATTTAATTTTATTTTTTACCCGGGTGACCAAACTCGACCAGTATCATGGACTTCAATGAGAAGTCCATGTTCGGGGTCCATGCATGGACCCCGAACTATACAGTTTGTGTTCGCCCATCTCTATTCAGGACCCAACAAGAAGGGGAGCACTGCTAGGCTTAATATTAAGCAATAGGCCAGACCACATACGGGTAAAGGCCGCTTTACACGCTGCGATATCGGTACCGATATCGCTAGCGTGGGTGCCCGCCCCCATCTGTTGTGCGACACGGGCAGATCGCTGCCTGTGCCGCACAACATCGCCCAGACCCGTCACACTACTTACCTGCCCGGCGACATCGCTGTGACCGGCGAACCACCTCCTTTCTAAGGGGGCGGTTCGTTCAGCGTCACAGCGACGTCACAGCTGCGTCACTGAACCGCCGCCCAATAGAAGCGGAGGGGCGGAGATGAGCGGGACGTAACATCCCGCCCACCTCCTTCCTTCCGCATTGTGGCCGGGAGGCAGGTAAGGAGAGCTTCCTCGTTCCTGCGGTGTCACACGGAGCGATGTGTGCTGCCGCAGGAACGAGGAACAACCTCGTTACTGCTGCAGTAACGATTTTTGAGAATGGACCCCCATGTCACCGATGAGCAATTTTGCACGTTTTTGCAACGATGCAAAATCGCTCATAGGTGTCACACGCAACAGCATCGCTAATGCGGCCAGATGTGCGTCACCAATTCCGTGACCCCAACGAGTTTGCATTAGCGATGTCTCAGCGTGTAAAGCCCCCTTTAGGGATCAATTGGATAGTAGTGACCACAAAATAATACGTTTTCATGTAGTCTTTAATAAGATGTACTGTAGAGGGGCTACAAAGACACGTAATGTTAGAAAGTGAATTTCCAATATATAAGAGATAAACTTAGTGCCATATATTGGGATAATTGTCTGAGAAATAAAAGTACACAGAGCAAATGGGACACTATTATAAGCATCCTGAATAGGACCTGTGCACAATATGGTATATACCCTATGGGAATAAACACGCTAGAAATAGGAGGAAAACACAATGACTAAAAAGAGCAAAAGAGCCGTAAGGGACGCAATAAATGATAAAAAGAAAGTGTTTAGAAAATGAAAGCAAAAGGATAGTGAAAAGGTATTAAATAATAATAGAAAATTTAAATAAATTCTATAAAAAGCAAATAAAGGCATAAAGATTGAGAAAGAGACTTACAGCCAGAGAAAGTAAAAATCCCCAAATATTCTTTAAATATAAAAACAGTAAGAAACTCAAAAATGATAGTTATGGTGACTTCAAAAATAGTCTAGGTGAAAGGGTGGAAGAGGATGAAGGAAAGGCCAATCTGACAAACGTCTTTTTCTCTACAGTATTTATACAAGAAATCAGATTACATGATCAGGGAAACAATAAATTCACCATTAAGGCACAGTTCATCACCATTAAAGGGAACCTGTCACCAGATTCGGTGACTATAAGCCGCGGCAATCACCAGTGGGCTCTTATGTACAGCATTCTAACATGCCAGGCCGCTAGGTAGAACGTAAAAATGACTTTATAATACTCACCTAAATGGCCGGTACGGTGCAGACGGGTCAGATGAGTGTCTCCGTTGTCCAGGTGCGGCGCCCCCTCTATCGGTCATCTTCGTCCTCCTTCTTCTGAAGCCGAGGTGCAAGACGTGTCCTACGTCATGCACACGCGCCGGCATTGAGGTCCTGCGCAGGCACACTTTGATCTGCCCTGAGCATGTGGTCATGTGCCCACGGGAGAACGTACCTGCGGACTTTTCTGCAGGTATTTCCGCAAGTTCACGCAGCAACTCCCCGGAATCCGCAGCTATCCATTTCTGCGGTATTTCTGCTTAATTGTTGCGGTAAACCTGCGGAAATAGTGCGGATTTCGTGCGGAATTCCTGCCCTGTATCTCCATAGTGGAAAGGCAGGAATTCCGCAGATAATTCCGCATGAATAATTGACATTCAGTTACGTGCGGCTGCGGGAAATCTGCAACATTTTCCGCAACCGCAAATACCGCAGCATTGATACAGCATTCCCCAAATGTCATAGCATAAGGCTGCTTTCACACTACGTTTTTTTAACATCCGTCATTAACGTTTTTTTAACGCAAAAACGGATCCAGTGCAAATGCGTTTTCATTTCAATGCATTTGCAATGGACTCGCGTCAACATGCGTTCACCTGCGTTTGCGTGCGTTATAGTGAGGATCCAGCAACTTGCAGTTTTTTAACTTATTTCAAAAACGCTACTTGTAGCGTTTTTGAGCTGCGTCCAAATACTGCAAATTGCTGGATCCTGACTAAACAGCATGCAAACGCATGTGAACGCTGGCATGCTGATAGGCAGGATCCTGCTTGCTCTACTGAGCATGCCCAGAAACCAGCCTCGGGTGATCAGTCTCTCTCTCCACCTCTCTCCACCTCCCTCCCTCTCTCCACCTCCCTTCCTCTCTCCCTCCCTTCCTCCCTCTCTCTCTCCACCTCCCTGCCTCCCCCTCCCTCTCACTCCACTCTCCCCTGCCTGAGAGCGGAGGACGCTCGTAACCAAGGTAAACATCGGGTAACCGCGGTCTTAGTTACCTGATGTTTACGTTGGTAACGTGTGCAGGGAGCCGGCTCCTAGCAGCTGCAGACGCTCGTAACCAATGTAAATATCGCGTATCCAAGCAAGTTACCCGATGCTTACCTTGGTTACGAGCCTCCACAGCTGTTAGATGCCGGCTCCCAGTCTGTCACGTTCAATTCCCCTCACTCCCGATCACATGACTCCAATGCCCGCCCATAAACTTAAAGTGACAGGATCCTGCAAAATAACACATGCGTTTGCATGCGTTTTTTGGCTGTAAAAGCAGGATCCGCTTTTGCAGCAAAAAAACGTTCATGACGCATGTTAAAAAATCGTAGTGTGAAAGCAGCCTAACATGGGGAGTGCCTGTACTTGCGTAAACCCGCGGATTTATCTGGAAAATCTAGAAAATCCGCGGATTTTCTGCAGCAAAATCCGCTGTTACTTTCTCCCGTGGGCACAAGGCCTTGTAGTGCCCCAGCGCATGACCTTAATGCCAAAAGTATCAACATTATGAAGGATCGGTCCTGTCAAACTAATCTGATCAGCTTCAATGAGGAACTAAGTTCCAAACTGGATCAGGGAAAAGCAGTGGATATTATCTGTATAGATTTTTCAAAAGTGTTTGATACAGTGCCACACAAAAGGTTGGTACATAAAATGAGACTAATGGGAAGAGGGGAAAATATGTGCAACTGGCTGAGTGATAGGAAACAAAGGGTGGTTGTTAATGGAACACACTCTGACTGGGTCACAGTTAACAGTGGGGTACCACAGGGGTCAGTAGAATTTCAATATTTTCAGATACTAAAATATGCAAGGTTATCAATTCAGAGGTGATAATTTAATATTACAGAAAGATTTATATAAGGTGGAAGCTTGGACTGAGAAATTGCAACTGAAGTTTGATGTGGATAAATGTAAGGCTATGACCGCACTTTGCATTGTGCTACTTGCAGTTCTAAACGCACGTTTTTGCCTTAATTGATTTAGCCAAAGTTGCCTTTTCCAGAAATTTAGCGCTAAAAACGCATGTTTATTTACCGCGTTTTAGATGCGTTTTTAGTGCTTCTTACATGCTTTTTCACCTGCGTTTTGACAGATGCGTTTTGAACACAAAAGACACTGGTAAATAAAGATTAAATAGTCAAACAGAATGAAAAAAAGAGAAAAAAATCAAAACATAATTTTAGAATTAATAAAGAAAATAGTTATATTTAAATGAAATTATTGTGGTTTTATAATATTTATTGAAAAAATAGCAATAAATCATAATTTTCTTTACTTTAATTGTCGGACTATGTGTGTATGTAAAGGGACATATTCCATTATTTTAATGTCAGAAAAGCATGCGTTTTGGTAGTCCAAAACGCATGTTTTCTGCAGCTAAAAAGCATGTAAAACGCAGGAAATTTGAAGTTTCTTGTTTTTTGCCATTTCTCATTGGACTTCAATGTTAGCAAAACGCACCCAAAATGGCAAAAACAACTGACATGCTGCTTCTTTGAACGCATGTTTTTTGCCACAAATTATGCAAATTAAACGCAGCGTTTTAAAATGCAAAGTGCGGTCTAGAAATCTACATTTTCCATAAACTATTATGGAAAAGCAAAACGCATGCCTTTTGGCATGAAAACGCTGCAGTTCAAAACGGACCTAAAAAGCACCTGAAACGCAGGTGGAAACAGAAAGTGCGGTCATACCCTAAAGTCACGCACATAATTGTAAAACGCTGGGTAAAACTAACACTGAAAAACTTGGGTGTATGGGTGTATGGCAAACTATACTTTACTGACCAGTGTCGGGCTACTGCTGCCAAGGCTAATAAATAATTGGATGCACTAAAAGAGGCAACGAGAAGAAAAGGGTGTTACCCCTATACAAGTTACTAATACGACCACACTTAGAATACTGTGTATAAGAAAGACATAGGCTAGTTTCACACTTGCGTTGAACGGTATCCGTTGCATTGCGTTGTGTGACTGATGCAATGGATGTGTTGCATATAGTGGCACAACGGATGCAACGAATGCTGCAAAACAACGGAATCCGTTTTGATTTTTTTTTTTTACAGTTTACCAGCGGCAGACTATTGTGAACGATCAGCTGACCGCTCCCAGTAGCCGGCCGCCGGGTGATAAGCTGATCGCTCCCCGTAGCCGGCTGCTGGGTGATCAGCTGATCGCTCCCAGTAGCCGGCTGCCGGGGGATCAGCTGATCGCTCCCAGTAGCCGGGTGATCAGCTGATCGCTCCCAGTAGCCGGCCGCCGGGTGAACAGCTGATCGCTCCCAGTAGCCGGCCGCCGGGTGATCAGCTGATCGCTCCCCGTAGCCGGGCCGGCCGCCGGGTGATCAGCTGATCGCTCCCAGTAGCCGGCCGCCGGGTGATCAGCTGATCGCTCCCAGTAGCCGGCCGCCGGGTGATCAGCTGATCGCTCCCAGTAGCCGGCCACCGGGTGATCAGCTGATCGCTCCCAGTAGCCGGCCACCGGGTGATCAGCTGATCGCTCCCAGTAGCCGGCCGCCGGGTGATCAGCTGATCGCTCCCAGTAGCCGGCCACCGGGTGATCAGCTGATCGCTCCCAGTAGCCGGCCGCCGGGTGATCAGCTGATCGCTCCCCGTAGCCGGGCCGGCCGCCGGGTGATCAGCTGATCGCTCCCAGTAGCCGGCCACCGGGTGATCAGCTGATCGCTCCCAGTAGCTGGCCGCCGGGTGATCAGCTGACCGCTCCCAGTAGCCGGCCGCCGGGTGATCAGCTGATCGCTCCCCGTAGCCGGCAGCCGGGTGATCAGCTGATCGCTCCCAGTAGCCGGCCACCGGGTGATCAGCTGATCGCTCCCAGTAGCCGGCCGCCGGGTGATCAGCTGATCGCTCCCAGTAGCCGGCCGCCGGGTGATCAGCTGATCGCTCCCAGTAGCCGGCCGCCGGGTGATCAGCTGATCGCTCCCAGTAGCCGGCCACCGGGTGATCAGCTGATCGCTCCCAGTAGCCGGCCGCCGGGTGATCAGCTGATCGCTCCCAGTAGCCGGCCGCCGGGTGATCAGCTGATCGCTCCCAGTAGCCGGCCGCCGGGTGATCAGCTGATCGCTCCCAGTAGCCGGCCGCCGGGTGATCAGCTGA